>NC_056739.1:1338092034-1338112034 GCF_019279795.1 Protopterus annectens
TCAGAGAACCTCTTGCTGTGAGGTGGCAACGCTAACAGCTGCACCACTGTGGTCGCCCCATTGATGAACATTGCAGCTACACAGCATAATCCCCTCCCATGACAATACTATCCCACAATTCTGACTTACAACAAAATATAGGTCTGCAAACAGGCACCAAAGCAATATAGTACAGAGACGTCCAGATATCTGCAGTAGCCCTGACTGCAAGTGGATTAATAAAAAATAATTTCTAACCATATTTAAACATACTAATAATACAGATGACCCCTATACAACCTGTAGAAGAAGACAATTGTGAGTACACTGTGGGGGGCTGAGAACAGGATAATTTCAAGCAACTAAAGACTGAAACAGTACTGATTTCATAAACGTTGTATATGGTCTGACTTAGAAAGGAGATCTCTTCCAGTCAAAGCATTAAAGGTCCAGAATATCTGAAGAAATTAAACCAGGGAAAATCAACTTAGTGGTGCAGCATAAGTACCTTAGAAAAATCAACAAGTACAAACATGATGCATCTACTGATGTAAAGATGAGTCATACAGCAACGAATGCAGTCTTTATATAAGCAATAAACAAACTTACCCAATGCTGCAAAAGACCAGTCACCAGTGACATACCACTGGGTCCTGTGCTGGGCCCCTTACTTTTAGGAATTTATTTCTCAGAAGTCCAGACAAATTTGGATGGATGGCATGTGGCTGACTATATTCCCTAACAATTGCAAACTAGGAGCAATTATTGAGTTCCCCAATAATGTTATTATACTGCAGACAGGGTTAATGTAGACAAATGATTGGTGCCAAAGCCATAGATTAAAGCTAAATGCAAAAACATGCATTATTATTCACTTTGGGAAAGCTGACATCCCTACAAATTACATTATAAACAGCACCCCCTTAGACCCAGTTGTACGTGATCTGGGTACTCAGGTTGATAGCAACCTAAACTTTGACCAGCACATATCCAGAGTAGTACAGAAATCCTTCTCTGTGGCACATCTTATAAGTAAAGGCATCACATCTAGATCTAAGGATGTTATAATTCTATTATACTTGGCCCTTATCAGACCAATAATTGAGTACAATGCTCCCTTTTGCATGTACCTCACCATGCACCTGCAATAACTAGAGAGACCACAGAGGTTTCTCACTAAGAAATTACAGGTTACACAAAACAAAGTCTTATGTGGAAAGACTGAAAGTCCTGTCAATGTATTCTGTCTACTACAGGTTGCTAAGGGGTACCAGTGCCTGGCTTACAGAGCAGTCTCTGATCCAGCCCTGATGGAAATGCTACATATTCATAAATCAAACTGCACAAGGGTCACTTACTCCAGGGATCTTAACCTAGCCTCTGATACTAACAGGTCATGCTGGAGAAATAGATTTAGCTCTCAGAGACTGCCACTTCTCTGGAACAAGCTTCCAAGTTACATGAAATACAGCCCCTCCCTGACCCTCTTCAAACACAACTTAGATCAATGGATGGGTGACTGCAAATTCACTTCTGGGGTGCTGCCCATGTCCCTCCTGAGCAGAGGAAGTCATTATTAACTACCATAGACCCTTACCTTTGCGAACCTCACTTACCTAACCAACAATTGGAGCAACTCTGGATAAATATGGGTAGGCTTGTAAGGGCTCTAGGGCAGTTAGCCTAGTAACCTTCTATTAACCTATAAACAGCTCCTTATCACCAGTAATGACACAGACTACAAATCCACATGTAAGCACATATTACTACAAAATATAAAGGTTATAAAAGGGAAATTTGTATTTACCCTTGCACATGTTGTATCAACTTGAGGGATAAGTCCCTATTTTCAGGCTTGATTTACCCCTTCACACAATTTTCTGAATCCCCCCTCATGACAGGTGATTTCTGAAGTTACATAGTGCACAATAAAACACACCATACGATTAATGTACTAGTGGCACTAATAAAATCACACATCACAATTTCCTTTTTTAGAACCAAAAGTAAATGACCTTGTGTGGTAGAATTTTGGAATACAGCTCATTAAAGACTTCATATTATACTGTCGCTTTGATAATATGCTCATATTTCTGTTTTTTAAATGTGTTTCTGAGTACTATTCTACATTCATACTGGAAACAACAAGGGTTATATCATATTTGGTATTCAAATTTTATGTTAATTATATTTCGTTTTGACTGGATGTACCTATGTTTCAAGGATCTTTGTACATATAATCAATGTCTGCAGTTTATGAGGTATAAGTTACCGTGGGTTCATAGGTTTATAGGTTCATAGGTGAATACTGAGCCAACAACTGCTAGGTTCCTTTTAAGCCTAGCCTTGCAACCTAAATGTAACTCACAAATTTGATTTATATAGGTGGTGATTGTTTGCATTGTTGCTTCACAATAAGATGCTGTCCGGTTCAATTCTCAGCTAGAGCGTCTTCTGTGTGGAGACATGCATGAATGGGCATACCTTCGTTGAAGGTTGTGCATCAGGGCTGGTAACTTGGCACGTAACAATCAACTACCAATCATTAGCGGACCGGAGTTCCGCTGTGGCGACCCCTAACCGGGAAAAGCCGAAAGACACAACAACATAGGTGGTGATTTACTGACTGCCTCTGTCCATTAGAGACATTGGAGCCCAGACAAGGGGTAAAATTGCAACTACACATCCATTGGTCCAAGTTGCACTTAAAAAGGGATAGAGAGGAACGCTGCTTCACATGGATGGGGATTCTGTTCCAGAAAACAGGAATTCTCAACGCAACATATCTGTCTTTCCAACATGTCCTATTTACGTTGCAAGCAAAATTTAGGACTGTTAATTTAATAGTTCTGATGTTGTTTGTTTAGTAGATGTACAAAAGGTTCATCAAAACTGGGTCCAGAGATGCCCTGTGTACCAGGCAAAGACCACCTGTCAGAAGTCTGTATGATACCAAGTAAATAGACAGAGCTTTGAAGTAATCATCGTAAGGCATGGTGTTTACTCCCTGTATTCTTTTTGTAAGGACCCTTTGTGGATGTTCCATTTGCTGCATGTGTCTGGTCAGGTGCATACCGAAGGGGGCATTATACTCTATGCTGTGTCTAATGAGGGCCCAGTGTGATGACCTCTCTGGACCTAGATGCCATGCCTTTGCTTATAAGTTGAACAACATAGAAGGGTTATCTTACTACCTTGGACACACACTGCTCAAAGACTGGGTTACTATCTACATGGTTTCCCAGATCCCTGAGTAGTGAATCAACTTTTAAGGGTGTTTTATTGATGACATAGTTACCCAGGGATAGACTTCCCAAAAGGTACTATAATGCATTTCTTGGTATTGAGTTTTATACTATTATTTATATGTTTATTATTATTGAGTTATAGGAGTAACATGTCAATGTCTTATCATGTTCAGTTGCAAATAGGACAGTAAGCCTAGAATCTGGGCCTTGTTGTCTGGGCTTTTGCAGATATCAGTGAGCTATGACACTACACACTCTAGCATCTGTGGGTTCACTTCATTCTCTGTAGAGCACTGTAAAAGAGCCTACAAAGATTTCTCAACAGACTGTTCCATTACAGCACCTGGCTGATAGGTTTGTGCAGTGCATGCAAAAAGGACCCTCATTTGTTGGAGGTTATGTTGAAGCAGCATCAAGCATGACCTGCATGGAGCCCCCTGTATCACACCTGAAAGCTTGGCAGCATTCCTGTCCTGACCACCATTACTAGCTGCAGGCTGAGATGCTGCTTAACAGTTGTCACTCAGCTCACTATCAGAGCTCAAGGATGCATAGAGTACACAGGCATCTGTGATGACACAGTTGTAAGGGATATGTGACTGCATAGATATAGCAACTAGTACAAAGTATCCTTATGGTAAGGGGGAAAATGTGAGCTGCATGCTTCGCTGTCATTTCAGCCACACCCATCACTCAGCCATCACAGTGAAGCTAACTTCAGTGATGGCCAACATAAAATGGGTTAAAGAAGAAATTAATGCTGCAGTCTGTGAATGCTGTCTCTATGATGAAAATAAATGCAATATGCCACACACAGCAAAATGTGTGTGCCCAGTACAAAAGGTGTCCATGTGTAGTTAAAGCCACTGGCAAACCTCCAGTGCCTAAGAAAAGCTCACAGGGAAACCAGTATCACCAAAAGACCACAGCTGATTACAGAGTAGGTCATTACCTCCTAGTCACACCCCGCTATAAGGGAAATTACTGATAAAAGCTCTGCTACAAAAAAGAAACCCACCCACCATTTCAACTACATCTCAAAGACAAAGATTGTTTGAAAAGCTCTAAAACAGAGGTGTCTTTCACACCCTACAGAACACTGCAGCCACAAAGGAGTGGCAAAAGCATATAGAAAGTACGACAGGGAACTAGGAGTCCCTTGTTAGTAAGCAGGAGAGTGAAATCCAAACCATATTGATAAAGATAAAAACATAAAGGAAAAAAAACAAGAGGATTTTGACTGCAGATCTAGAATAATCACCTTATGAACAATAGGGCTGAGGGAGACAGTGTGGAGGGGAAGGCATTGGCTCAGTTTTTGAAAGTGCAATTTAGCCTCGCAACAGACCACACAGCAACATATTATTACATAGTGATAAGATTCCAAGGGTGGGAAGAGTGTAAGCAACTACAGGAAAAGCAAGGCACTTTCTGTATAAATTGGTTATTACAGGTGGCAGTGGGGCTTGATGACATTTTGATTCTTGGAAATAGGATACAGCTACTGGAACATTATTTTTTGCCAATGTACAGGCTTTGACAGCAGCACAAGCCACTAGTGTGGCACCTGGGTCAAAAAATAGGACTGCTGCGAAGCTCACCTACACTTGCACTCTATTGACACACTATTGATTATATGCAAATGGTATTACTATGTATTTTTTAAACTGTAGCAGACCACTTCCTTATGCATAAATTGCTGGATGAAGAACATTGAAGAAGGTATGTTTCCAGTATAGAAGTTGCCACCTCAACTGAGCATGACTCAGTGATAGCAGATTGCAAGGAAGTACAGAGGCAGAAAATGAGGGGCATCCTGGCTAGCACAAATGTAACCTGTGATACTACAATTAGCATGCAATGCACAGTGCAGAGTGTGCATCCATCCTCTGTGAGTTGGCATGAGTGTTCTGTGGAGATTGGTGAAAGAGACAGAGATTGGAGATGCAGGTGTACCATCACATATGAATAGAAATCCTTAAAAAGGTGCTGACAAGAGACAAAATCTAGATGGGCCTGAACAAATTTAGTCTCTCAAGAGGAAAGTGAGGCAGACTACAGCATGAGAGGAACTCAGACAGGCAGGTATGCACAGAGAAGGCGTTAACATAAAGAGATGGATATGAAAAAAGTTGACCTGGAGCAATGAAGGTACTAGATCAAAGCAGAGTCATCCCAGGTAAAAGCTGTCGCAGGTATTATGCTTGTATGTCTTAAGTAAAACTATACGTTAATACATTTTTCTACTGTCTACCTCTCTTTTCTTTTTGTTTTGTTTTTTTTTTTTTTCTGTCTGTTTCTCTTTCTCTTTGTTCTGTTTTTTATTTCAAGAGCTCATGACCTACCTAAGCCAGGCAGAAGGAATATTCTTCTAAGATCTATGAGCAGAAAACATGGGGGAATTTCCCTGATGCCTATGCCAAATTTCCCATAGTAAGAGAAATATCACTTTGGGTCTCCACTGAAAAGAGGCTACTAGCCTAGTGGGACTATCGTGGTAAACAAAAGGATAGATAAATAAATAAATAAAATGTTGCCTTAATCTGCCATTTTCTCTTTAATGTTCATAGTCATGAAACTCACAATTACAAACCTTGTGTCCACTAGGGGATCCTATTAAATTCATATTCAAAGGTATGCTAGTGCTTTGGTCAAGCATGTCTCCAAGAACCTTAAACATGTTGCATTCAGCTCCCTGGCATAGAGGAGTGGAACTCTGAATGTCATGCAGATGCCCAAAGTTTGATTAGAGGCCCATATGCTGGTGAAGAGAAGATACATTGGGAGAGCAAAAAAGATGTGCATGCCTGCTCATATCTCTTGGATGAAGGAGGTACAGAAAAATGGGTAGGGCATGCATGTGTTATGCTGACCAGTGGAGACCAGGGACAATTTTGAAGACATTAGCATGGGATGAGGTAGGCAGTTCTGATGGATATGTGTCACCATACAGGCTAGTCAATCCCCTTGCCAATGCCAGTGTATGCACCCACCAGTTCATATCACTTAAGAATTGCTACAGTGACAGGAAGCATAAGCAAAAATTGATTTTGAGCATATCCTCTCTACCTCCTGTCCTGCAGCCCTAGTATCCTTTTCCCATCCGTCACCCCCAGTCATGGGGAAGGTGTAGTGGCCAGCAGTCTTCTGATTTACATCTGACAGGGAGATCCACAGAATTTGGCGGAGTACCAAGCAGCAGAGGGCCAGCTGTCAATATGCCATATGAAAAAAGTAGGCTGTCAGTGATGCTGTTCCAGAGATCTGAATGACATGATTAGAAAAATAAAGTCTCCAAGAAAAATTATCTTGTTTACTTTATGCTGTTGGTTGAGATTTCATTAAGGTTAGCACAAAACTGTTGCTTGACATCTGGTCTCGAGCGTCTGGGCATATGCAGTGACATACTGACTGCTGCTGTCTTGGTGACCTTGAGTCACAGAATCCAACAGGGGCTCTGTAATCTTATTGAATAATGTATTCTAGATGTGCAGGCAGCACCAAAAATATGTGTCTCTAACTAGCTCCTTTTTTAATGAGTAGAATGTGAATCATTCAGATTTTCTCTTTACTAATCTTCATCTGATATTCCTGTCTTCCTAAGGCAACAGTTTACATGTTGCTTCTCACAAGTTCCCTGGCATGAATAACAGTCCTTCTGGCTGGTCATTCACTATACTAATGCACATGAATGTGTGAAAATGTCATATTTCCAAAATCATCATCTCACAGTTGTTTAGACTGCAAAGAAATTACTAGCACTAGAAAGTTATCCACTCAGGAGAAGGTGATACTGTCTATGTTTAAGGCACCTTTTCTACCCCCTACTTTATACACCCATGTGACCCTAAAAAGAACTGCTTAATCATAATAGCAGCTGCTAAAATGTATGTTTGTCTAATTGCAGGTAGCAATGGCCATATAGTTATATTGATACCTACATGCATATTCATTGCTAGAGACAGCAAGACTTAATGGTTGTATCATATTTAGGAATATTTTCATACTACAGGGCTTGAAAGTTTGTGGGGAAAATGTTACCTATAGCAGAGGCATTTACATGAATTAACATGAGAAGGGTGCTACATCAGCAGCAACTACACAGAACTGATAAGATGAAAGGCCAAGACAAGTGGAGATTCCCATAATAGTGCCGCTTTAATTTGTCTTCACAGCCTTTGAGATTCTATTAGCTTACTGCCTGATTCTTCATTGACATCTAGATAATTAAGACAACTCTTAGTAAGAAATCTTACCTTATGCAAGACTCCAAATGGCCTAGCCTTGAAAATCACTGCAGTGCTCAAGTAGATAAGTCTCCTCAAGGAGTACAAAGTCTGCCAGTGAACTAAGTGGTACAAGATGTTTACTGTGATGCTAAGGGGTCCTGCAGTACTGCTGTGGAGATTTGAAATGCCTAGCTGAACATAAAACAACATAAAAACAGATAAAATAAAACAGAGTAATGGACAGATTGTGGTACATTCAGAACTACAAGAGAAAAAAGAGCCTGAGAGCTATCATTAGTAACCATTTTCATTTGACAGCAGGAAAGAGAAGATAATTCTACTGCTGGGCATTTGCAATACTGTAACTGTTTGGGAATTTATATGCGAAGGAGAATGGAGATAGAAACAAACCAAAATGATAATTTCAGCACATTTCAAGAGCAATAAGACTTAAATTGCAAAAGCTATATAACCAGTTAGGCAATAGATTTTATAAAACAGAAATATTAAATAAAATGATCTGACTGGACAATAACAAAAAAAAAACTATGCATGTAAATCACAACTTGTAACTCTATGGCAAAAAAACTTCACAGGCAGCCATAATAACTGCCCAGACTTATCAATACCCAGTACTGTCACTTTATATATATATATATATATATATATATATATATATATATATATATATATATATATATATATCCTCCTACCCCAGAAACAGGTATTCACACACACACACACACACACACACACACACACACACACACACACACACAGATATATATATATAGATATATATATATATATATATATATATATATATATATATACAGGTTTATATCATTTCATCAAGCATCAAATACAATTTCAGCAAATAATTACATCATCAAAAAGATTTCTTAGGAAAAAAAAACTACTTGGCCACCAGAACGATTGTAACACAAATTACTCACCAAAGTGGGAGGCTGCACCCCCCACACCCTCCAATTATATATTCCAACACCAAGATCGCACTACATTGGAGAAAAGGGCATATTTGTTACAACGTCCAACTAACTTTTCCCCAGGAAAAAAATGAATTGACATACTCCTTTGCTGAAATGGTATTCAATGTTTTAAGTTCGACAAATAGACATTCCGCAAATTGGAACTTCGATGAAATGATAGGTACCGCATACATACATACATACATATACTCAGAGGACCTTTAAGGTGCATGGTATATTTAACTGAGGTGCTACTTGCATTCTTCTGAAATGTCTACATTAGCCATCACATACTTAGCATTTCTTTAGTCAGTTAAGAATTTATGACAAAGCTAAAAGCAGTCAAAAACAAAGGCATACAATCATACAGTATCTGTGAATAATGGTTGTTTTAGTAAAAGCTGTGCAATTATGTTTTTTAGAATGCCCATAGTACCAGTAGAGAAACATGCATGCATGCATTGGAGGGAGACATTGCAAATTCTTGCAATGATGAAGGTGGTGCAATGCAAACAACAGTGAAGGAGTAAAGTCTTATTGAAATGTCACCAAGTCCCACCTTGAAGCATGTGGCAGACTATGAGAATGGGAGGACTAGCCAGGGGCCAGTTAACATCTGCCATCAAATTACAGGATAGCTGGTCTGAATATCTTCCTGTGACATATTGTCTTCATCTGCGTCCTGCATCATTCATTGCTCTTTCATACAGGAACGCACTGCCTATAACTGCACAGCATTGACTATGTTGCCACTGTTTTGTTCTCTTTCCATTTTTGTGCAACTCCAAATGAACGTTTGTACTGGTTTCCTGCTGAAGGCTCCAGAGTATCTTCATGTGACAAGTTATCAGATGCTTCTGGTTCCAACTGTCTCTCCTTAATTTGGAGACTCATTGTTCCAGCATGCTGTGACATTACCAGAGTTGGATTTTCTATACTAAACCTTCACATCGCAGGTAATCCATAACTTCAGTTTCTATTTCTTTAACTTCTCAATTACTAATCCTCTTTTCTGCCCCCCCCCCCCCAACTTTTTTTCTTATATTTTTTGTTGTGAAATTTTCCACATCTGGATGTCTTTGCCTGTATTTCTCTTCAAATATCTTTGGTGCTGTTTTTTTGTATTGATTAGTTTTTTTTTCTCCTTTGCATAAATATTGCACTATATTAATTCTCTTTCTCTTTCCAATGTCCATATTTCTTCTTCAGATGTCTCTCACTCCACCTGTTTCTCATTACTTTGGGGACACGTTCCATCATGCTGTGACATACCTGTGTTAGACTTTCTACACTAAATCCTTCACTTTTACCATTATTCCATAAATTCAACTTCTATTTGTTTAACTTCTACTTTACTAGTTTTCTGTTCTGCATTCTCCTTTTGTGATCTTATTTTTTGTATTGTGAATTTTTTCATGTCTATGTGCCTTTGCCTGTATTTTTCTTCAAATAATTTTGGAGCTGTTTTTTGTATTGATTAGTTTGGTTTCTCCTTTACATAAAGCACCATATAAGATCTCCCTTTCGTTTCCATGTCCATGTCTCTTGTTTATACCTTTCAGAATTCTCCAGGTTTTGTTCTTCATATTTTTATACTTACTTTGTTGTTTCTTTTTCCAAATGACTCAAAGTTTCTTGGTCTGCAAAATGTTTTTCATGGATCTGTTGTATTAATCAACACAAATTTGCATTTCAAGCTTTTGACAGTTTTTTCTTGTGCAAGTATTTTTCTTTCTTCTAATTTCTGTGTTAATCTAGACTTGCTGTTTCATGACAGATTTACAAAGACAATATATTATTTCGAGCATTTCTAAGGCAGTATTTGGAATCTGATGATTGTCCCCACTTGTTGCACTATATTAGCTGTAATAAGTATGAAAATCATTATAGTGTTAAGGGCATCATTGCGACATGCCAAGAGGTTCCCAGGATGGAATAAGAAAAGCATAAAACACAGAATCTGCAACTGTGATTAGATGCCATTGAAAATGTATGGTCTGAGACTTGCTTAAGTTACATAGCACATGACTGTGAACCATGTCAAAAAATAATAAATCTTTGCATTAACTAAACAGACAAAATACATGGAGGGAGGCAAACAGAAAGTGCAGTGTTGTACAGCAGAAGGGTATCATGAGTACCATAAGGAAGCACTTCTGAATAAAAAAGTATAAAAAAGCCTTAGACTATTTATTGTTGGAAAACGTGATATAGAAGACCAGGACAAAGGTCTGCATATGAACAGTGCAGCACTAAACAGCACGCAACAGAAAACAACCAGGCAATGTAGACTATTTTTTCAAGGAGAAAACACAGGGTCATAAAGTAAGAAAGGCAAAACTCAGACAGGATGACAGAGTTTGAGGTACACAGAAAAGTCTAAGGAGACCTGAGGTCAAGAGTTTTTTTTTTTTTTTCAGCTGTCATGTTTGTGTCTTACCACAAAAGACAGGGTTGTTTACCCAAGGCAAATGTAATGTAGTTATCAGTATACCTAATCAAAAGTGTAATCCTCCCTACTATTTTCTGAAGTGGTCATATTTCCAGTTTTAATCCCATTTAATATTCACTGTTATCTCAGTTATCTTAAAGACAACATACACTTCCATAGTAAAACAACTAAAAATGTCAGTTAGGTACAAACGATTTGCATATTGATATATAGATAGGTTCATAGATGTTTACTAGGCTAATGACCACAAGAGCATTTTTAAGCCTAGCCATGCATCCCAAACCTCTGACAAATTCTAGTACCCTTGATAAGTGAAAGCAGGGGTTTGGGAGATGAAACATTAACTGCCTATCCCCTTCTAATACCTCACTTTACCGTACTTCCTAAACACCTATACCTACTTCCAATTAGCACAACCAAATTACTATTCCATCACTTCTCCATTAACACTTCAACTTGCTTATCTCCTCTAATACCTTACTCTACTGTGTTTCTTAAATTACTCCTACCTATCATATACACCACTCTTCTATCTGTAAAGTCTCAGTACAAGGCTTTCTAAAGTTAATGTTTGTGAATATCAATATAAATGTTATATTGACTGTCACGCCATGTATTCACTGAAACTGCATTATAAAATGTGTCATTCTAAATATGGATTGCATTAAATATGATATCTTGGAGCTATTCTGCATCCAGTGAAAAAGGGGACCTGTGCCCAGTTGGACTTTCCTGGTAAACAAATGTCAATAAATAAAAATAAAAAGTCTTTCGGCTTTCCCCAGTTAGGGGTCGCCACAGCGGAACTCCCATCCGCAAATGATTGGCAGTGGATTTTTACTGTGCCGAGTTGCCAGCCCTACGCCCAGCCTTCAAAGAAGGCACACCCATTCATGCACCTACCTGCATGTCTTTAACGTCACTCGACCACAGGGAGGATATGCAAACTCCACAAAGAAGGTGCTCCAGCCGAGAATTGAATGGGATTACCTCTTGCTGTGAGGCGACAACGCTAACCGCTGCACCAACACGGCCTCTACAAATGTCAAGAAATAAAAATAAATAACTAAATGGAAGGGCAGCTTAAAACATATATACACACCTCACTTGTTTTTATAAACAAGTGTAAGTACAAAAGGACAACAATGAGCAATAAAATATTGCTCTCTGTAAGTCACTGATAATTATCATTGTATTGTCTGTTTAAGGCATGGCATCTTAGGTTTTGACCTGAACTTCCCACAGCCCAACTCCCTGATGCTGGAGGGTCTATATCAGAACATAGAAGTATTAAAACTTTGAATGTTCTGATATCGAACACTATTCAGTGAACGCTAAGAATAGCGAAGCTGCAGAACAGCAAATTTTTCCTCGGGAAAGAATTCGGTTGGCCGTTTCTGTGGCTTTTCTATTCTTAGCACTGTGGTGGAAAGTTATGGGTTGGGTTCAGGTAAGTGTGTGATTGTTTCTACGTTAGGGTTAGGGGCGGGTTAAGTGAGTTAGGGTTAGGGCGCGGGTTAGGCGTGTGTGCAATAGTGACAGACTTTAGGGTTAGGGACGGTTTAAGTGAGTTAGGGTTAGGGTGTGGGTTAGGTGAGTGTGCGATAGTGACAGACCTTAGGGTTAGGGTTTGGGTTAAGGTAAGTTGGGTAGATAGTAGTGTATGTTTAGTTTAGTGTAGCGTTAGATGTAGAAATTTAAGTGTATGTGTGTGGTTGCTGTTTGTTTGATGTGCTTGTGTTGTGTGTATGTGTTTCGGAGCAGCAAATTATTTCCATGAGAAAAAATTTGCTATTCTGAATGTTTGATATTTTCATGTTTAGATGTTTTGGGGCCAATGAAGTAGCATTCGCTATTTTCATCTTTCGATAACGTGATATAAACGCATGCTGGACTTGAACTACAGCAAAAAGCACTGTTAAGTTTCTTTGGTAAGCTGGATTCTGAACTTTTTAACCCTGCCTATTAAATGTTGAGGATTAATAGGTGAAAAATATGTAATATAGGCAACCCCCCCCCCTTTCAGACCTGTAGAGTGTGGTGTACAAAGGATCCATACCATGGTAAATGAAACAATCTATTCATAATGGACTACAATGATAAGCAGTTTTTTTGGGGGGAGGCTAATACATTTAGGCATACCGTTCAACCTCTTAGCACAAGAAATCTGGACAAAGCCAGAAATAATGGGGCAACAAAGGCAAAGTGCAGACAGATTTGAAATATTACTCTATATAACAGAATAAAAGGTTTCGTGTTAGCATGCATTTTTCTGAAGGGCATGAAGTCTGAAACTCAAAAAGGTGTTATTATTTACTGACTTCATCCCTCAATGATTTGCTTGAAAACCACAAATTTTATGAGGACTAGATCTAAAAAATGAGTTAAAAAATGGACATTCTGAGATAATCTTGACAGCTGATGGCAAGTCAGGAAATATTCTTTTGGGATTCCGTTTGTCATTAGATCGATTAATGGTTAAAAGTTTTTCGTAGCTGAACTGTTCAGTTGACACAGTGTGAGTTATAAAATAAGTAGGTCAGTAAAATGCCAGTTTTGTGGGCTGTTCAAGTTGTTTAAGAATTTCTCAGTACAAAACTAAGGAGTAAAGAAGAGTCTTTTTTTCAGAAATTTTTACTAGGGGGCAGGGGATAGAGCATATTAACACCGCAACACATACCTCTTAGTTTCTCTGCTCAGACTATTCAGGCACAGCCAAAATTAATTGGAGAACAGAATCCTAAAATTGGAGAAACTTGTTTTAATATTATTCCACCCCACTTGAGTTAACAGAACAAAATTTGCATCAACATGCATTTTCTGAGAAATAAAGAAGTGTGACACTCTAATGCTGGCTGGCAGTATTCGACTGACTATAATATTTAGCAATTTACCTGAAAGTAAAACAAATGTTACAGACAGGGCAAGGTACGAGGTAAAATCGGAGACCTTCTGCAAAGTTATGGGCAGTTCAAAGGCATCCAATCTGCTCACTCTTCAGAACGAAAGTGCCAGTCTCTCAAGTTGAACCAGCCCAGAAATCCAATACATCAGAGTCTTAAAAGGTACTGGTAATTAAAATGCATTGTTTTCTCCTGTTACTATTCTTGTAAAATGAGCACACATCTTATGGGGTAGTACAATACTAAAATTTGGAGGAGGAGGAGGAGCAATAATAGCAGTAACGGTAGAGGTAATAGTAGTATAGTAGTAACAATCATCAGCTGTAGAAAGCCTGCATTTCCTATCTCTCACTTTTAATAACCTGTTTGCAGTGGTAACACAACGAAAAACAAACAGTTAGTGGTGAGACGTTTTGATATTTTGTTAAAACCTTCCTACTGTACTTTCACCATGAGAAGTGAAATGTATATTTAAACAGAAGCATGACGTGCCTGATGTCATTAATAAATCTGTAAAATGCCATACCTTTCAAATGTTTTGTTTATCTAACAAATTTAACAAATGAAGTATAGTTGTGACCCTAAAAATGAGGCCATATGGTACTTCAGTCAATTGGCTATAAATATTGATGCAGCGGAATGAAATATTAAACATAATGTACAGCTTAATTACCTTTTTTTACGTGTAAATTGGAGAACAGGTGTGTGACTATTACCTCCGGGTTTTAATATATGCCAGGTAGTCTGTTTTAACATCTGCTCTTTGGCACCCTTTGCACCGTTTTCACTGGATCAACACCTCCACTGTCAGTGACATGCTTCCCTCAGCACTACACTCCAAGCCTGTGAAATTCATCACAGAATGAATGAATTCATCATTGCAATCAATACTGGCTGATGGTGCTAAGGCACAGCTAGATAGAATCCATCTGGAGCATTATTTTTTCCCCATGATATAGCTATATTTAGCTAGGTGTGAAGCAAAGGGATCAATATGATGCTAGTAAGTAATATTTCATTCAGAGTGTCTTTGTCTGAATGCTGTGTGTCACACTGTTGTAAAGTGACTTGTCATGCTTAGCTAGGTCACTAGGTCATGCTGCGTACTGCAGTGGATGAAGTCAGGTACAGAGGAAGGGGTATGCTGCACCATTTCAATGATATTCTTAATGTTCTTCAGTACAAAATTAAATGCTCCACAAGAAAATACAACACTAGGCAGTGAGCATCACTTTCAAAGAAAGAAAGAAATATTATAACTGCTTAAACTTTACATCTGCATTTGTATAAAACTCAGAATTAGTTAGAGAGAGAACATTGTCTACTTCATAATAAAAATAATGTGCTAAATCGGGCTTTTTTGCATTTGAATAGTATTTATTAATATTTTCTAAAATTTAAGAAATAAATACAGTATGAATTTATTTGGTGATAAAATGTTTTTAAATTAATTTAAAAATAATATCATTTACAATATTTACATAGTTAAACACAATGTAACGCATAGAGTCAGGTCTTCAGTAGCACATCTTTTATTTCTATGCTGAGTGCATCACTTTCTTTAGAAGACTTAAAACAATGGATTGTAATTCCCCAAACTGATTTTGCCATGCAAATTAATCTTTTCAGACTGAGAGAAGGAAGCTTTTGTTGGTTTTTAGTATGCCACAAAACAGTAGCCATGCTTATTCTGCCTAGTAATCTTAACTATAGTGCCCTTTCCTAAAACATGAAGTACTTTCTTCCAAATATTTATGAGTATCATGAGCATTATAAGAGCAGATATTGAAGGGTAACATATCAAAGATGACTGAGAAGGGTTTGATTAATAATGGAATAAATGCAATGTTACTACATAAATTAAAAATCACAACCTTTTATTTTGACTTGACTGCAACATTTTTATATGCTCAACTGGGCACTGACAATTTACTGAATAAAACATGCAAAACTGTTTATTTGGTGATTACAACGTATACCTGACATTAACAATAAAAAGTTCAGATCCCAGCACATCTATAGAAGGAAGCTTAATGCTTAAATATTTACAACTCATTGTCTACACAGCTATATACATTTCTTGCTCTTAAACTTTCAGATTATATTATTGGTGAACATTTTACATCACATTGATTTAAAACAATGGAATGTTTGTGGCCTAATTAATAAGTACTTTAAGTAGTGACTGTGTGAACTATACATGACAAATGTAAACATAGGTCAGGACAATACAGAGTTGTTGTTCTGTTCAGGCAGCATGCACATCAGAGATATCTGACTTCTGCTGTTTATTTACTACAAAGCAGCACATGTGCATGACATTTATTTATTTATTCATTCATTTATTTGTTTAACATTTGTTGACCGGGAAAGTCCGACCAGGACATAGCCTATTTTCAGTGAAAGCCCGGGGAGAAATTCTCCAGACACATGTCTTTGGAATGTGGGAGAAAACCAGACCACGCGGAGGAAACCCATGCAAATGTAGGGAAGACATGCAGACTCCTCACAGAAGGCACCCCGGCCGAGAATCGAACTGGAGAACCTCGTGCTGTGAGCCAACAATATTAACCATTGCACCACTGTGCCACCCCATGTTTACATTATTATCAATATAATAGGCTGTAACTTCTTAATAATCAATAGCAGTCTAAATTGTGATTCCGAGTGACAGGGTGACATTTTGATCATTGTAAGCAGGTGTACATATGTTTAGAGTTAACTAACAATTGCTATACAAATCCATGAGGATTGCTTGTTTGCTAGGACTTGACCTTGCACTTAACACAGAACTTGCATTCTACTGTGAAGGTCACAACAGGTTACTGAAGAGATTTTCAGTATATAGAATTTGCTTAACCTAGTGTCTGTGTTATATAAAAACTTTGCATATCACTAATTAAGTTTCAGCAGAGAGCTTGTAGTAGCTTTGATAACATAAAATAATGAGAAAGCCATGTTGGGCTAGTTTGGGAGAAACACCATGAATAGTATTATGAAAAAATCTGAGGGAATTAACAAATTAATCACCATATGACAACATCATCAGTGAGTCAAGGAAATGCCCACAAAGGCAGACAGAAAGAAACCATCAAAGATGGAAAAACTCCATCTACCATTTAGATAATCTAATTCTCCATAGCAACTAAAAACTAAATAACTATTATGCAGTTATTAAAGGCTGTCATGCAGTTATTAGATAGTCAATCCCGTTACACACCATTATGGGGATTTAACATTCACAGGCTGTAAAAAGATCCCCATTGCAGGTTGTTAATTGACCAACTGGACAAGGCCTAAAGCTGTGACTATTTCAGCTGTATCAGGGAGAGCAGAATGTATTTGACTGGACAGTATTACAAAATTATTTCTTTTCAAAACTATCATGAACTGTGTGTATTGGCATAGTGGGAAGCTAGTAACTATGTGTCATGATCAGAATATGGGTCAGAACCTAGGGTTCTGTCTATCCAAAATAAGTGTTAAGACACATCTGATATGAAGAACAAGGCACAGGTGAAAAGTCCACAGAGGAAATTATAAGCCTGAGGATTTCAAAAAGAAGGGGGTCCCAAAGAAGAAGAGTTTGCAGGGAGACAAAGAGCCACCATATCCATCAAATTCGAGCATGTGGACTCTGCTCCTTCTGACTTAGTGAGAGCTGAGGAATCAGAGTGAAGGGGATAGTTATGCCCCCCACCAGCACCTGTAGACATATATCTCTTCAGCTCATGCATTAAACACTGGAGATAGAAAAAGCACAAGAGTTTAACCTGCACACGTCTAGCTAAGAATTTAATTGGAAAGTACATTCTCAAAGTGGCAAAAGTGTCAGGAAGGACAGCATATAAACCCATATTAGGCTTGCTCTATATGTTTAAACAATGCTTAACTTAAACATCTTGGAATATGGCTCAAACTCTGTTGCTATCAAGCATTCTACATTATTCTTTATTGTGTTAATATTCTGAAAACCAGCCTAAGGTTTACATCTTATCACTCTTATAATGTTATAGAATTTTTGGATGTATGTGTCTATAAAGAGCCCGGGATGGGTTTTAACACCAGTTTATACAGGAAATCCTGTAGACAAAATGCCTTGCTTCAGCATCCGACTTCTGTTTATAGAAATATTCTCAGAAGTCAGGGCATTTGTATTTCGAGGCTGAATAGCTCTGATTTGTGTTTTTATAGTGACTTAACTACTTTGAAGCAAGATTTTTTGGATAGGGGCTATAAACTCTTAGAGGTAGATAAGATGTGCTCAAGCACTAAGTCTTTTAGGAAAAGCAGAGCACAGCCCTATTTTAGTAATGGTGAGTGTGAAAAGGTACCAACTGATATGTATGATGAACTCTATTGGGAATGATGATGGAAGGGTTCCTTTTCTTTTAAACTATATAAGTGATTTTTGAATGATCTGTGATATAATTAGGGAGAACTGGTTAATTTTACACACGGATGATCAAATCAAGGATTTGGTAGGTGATAGTCCCAAATTTGTTTTTAAAAACAAAAACATCCTTTAAGAGACAACTATGCTATAAGGATATGAGGCAGAGAAGTGTTACTTTGGATTAAAAAGCAGGGATGGCTCAATGTAATAAGTGTAATTTCTGTCCCTATATAGAAGTCACAGGCTTATTTAGGTGTCCATGGACTGGCTGTGAATATCATTTTAACATCTCAGCCAGTTGTGATACGAGAGATGTCATTTACTTAGCAGTCTGTAGGCCCTGTTTGAATTTTTATGTTGGAAAATCTAATCGCTCCCTTAGGGAGCGTATTAGAGAACACATATTCTGTACTAAGATCAAGGATTTTAGAAGTGCGATAGCTAAGCAACTCTAGATTTTGGTGATGAACATGTTTTTAATTTTAGAGTAATGGAGAGAATAGGAGCTAATGAGAGAGGGGGTGATGTCAGGAAATATGTGGAACAGCGGTAATTGTTTTGGATCATTAGGTTGCAGGCAGATAGGTATCCAGGGATTAATGAAAGGGTCTCTTTAAGACCGGTCTTGAAAGGAAGAGATTTGTTTAAATAATTTAAATGATTTAATTGTCTTTATTGATATGTTTTATTGTGATTGAAAACATGTTCAACTGATATGTGATTGATACTTTGACAATAGCTCAATGGTTTTAACCTTGTCTATGGTCTGATGAAGCACTCTTGAAGTATGAAAGCGCTTACCATTAAACTTTTTCAGCCATTAAACGTTGTTGTTTTAGTGTATTGTTTGGCTGTGTTTCTGTGTCTGCTTTTATTTTTCTTTGACTTCATTGTAAGAAGTTAACTGCTGCATATTTATATGTATATTAAGAGTATGTATTTGCTGTACTGTCTCAAATAACTTTGTTAAACTGGAGCAAAGACCTATAACAGTTCCTTGCTGCAATTCCTAACACACAAACACTGACAGGCTGATAATGATTACAGTGACTGATTACTGCCACTTCTTTAGTGCTGACTATGGCCCCAATAGCTTCGTACCTGAGAAAGGGAAGTTTGACCAGTCTTATTTGCAAAACCATGGAAAGAATTATCATAGACATTAACAACAGGAGCATAGGAGACCTCCAGACACTGGATCCATCCCAGTATGGCTTTGTCAAAGGAAGGTCATGTTTACTGAATCTTACTGAATCTGGTGCACTTCTTTGAAAAGCTCACTAAGGCAATGGATGAGGGGAAAACTGTGCATACTGCCTACCTGCATCTAGCTAAGCAGCTGATATAATACCCCTCCCCCTCAGGCATTGTCAACAAACTTAGATAACTAGGTATAAACCCTTTATAACACAGTGGATAGCCAGCTGTCTCATTGATAGGACCCAGGAAGTTAGGGTTGGTGAAGCCACCTCTACAAAGAGGCCAGTCACCAGTGGAGTCCCCCACGGTTCTGTGTTAGGCCCACTTCTCTTTAGTATCTACTTCTCGGATGTCAAAGCCATTGTCAAAGACCTCTGGTAAAGCAAGTTCATAGATGAATGCAAACTGGGAACAATCATTGACTCCTCCCAAGATGAGAACACCCTTCAGGGAGGTCTAATACAGACAAATGCTTGGTGCCAAAGCCATGACTTAAAACTCAATACCAAGAAATGCATTATAATACCTTTTGGGAAGTCTGTCACCCCAGGTAACTATATCAGCAATAAAAGTCCCTTAAAGGTTAATTCACTAGTCAGGGATC
>NC_056739.1:1338117034-1338313029 GCF_019279795.1 Protopterus annectens
ATTTTCTAACTGCGTCAGTGTGCCATCTGACATGATTTTAAACCAGAGAATGCCCAAGTGAATACTGACACACATCTCTCAAGCAAAGTTAAGTGATAATCATAAATGTCTTTCTACAGCTGCACATACCAAATTGAACAAGACTGGAAGTCCTTTCTGGTTTTATAATTTGCTCTCTGTTTTCCCTGAAGAAGCAGAGTATTTACTGCAATTGTAGGACAGCTAACAAAATGCTAACTGAGAAAGCTATAATAAAGATTTGTTTCTATGTCAAGGACAAAATTTCACATACTTACTTATTGGCTAGTTTGAATGTTTCCATGTTGGTCACAATCAAGCATATGCTCTGACTGATAGCTAATGCATATAAAATAGATCCTAATTTGTTGTTTGAGTACAATGTCATCTGAAGGAAAGACAGCTACCTAGCCAAAATAAGATATGCATTACATTGTACTGAAAGCCAATGTATATAGGATTCTTGCAAAAACAAAAACTTTCAAATGGATACCACACACACAAAAATACTACGTAGTCTATATAATTACTCATCTGTTTGCTCACTGGAAAGTTACAGCTGAGCATATTCCATCTACAATGAGGCCCAAGGATGAAAACTTCCAAAAATAATTAAACTGATGAAAATAGCTGCCAAATAAATGCTTATTTAGAATAGCAGTAACAAAAATGCGCTGTGGACAATATAATAAGGGAGAGCGGAGATTTAGAAGCATAATAAGGACAGTAAAAGAGCAAAGAGTGTTTTATCAGAAGAAAAGCAAGTTAAAGCTCAAACAAATGATAACGGCACTGTAGATCAACATGCTCTAAGAAAGAATTCTAATCTACATATTCTCTTGACTAGACTAGTTTTTAACTCCAGTGTTGTCTCCATTTATACTCCGTAGGATCTGTGCAGATGTATATTACATCATTATGTTAGCAAGAAAAGGTTGATAGACTTAGTCTAGTGGCCTAATGTCTCATTCCAATTGCATTCTTTTAGTGAGGAACCTCTGTGGATGTTTCAAATGTTGGATATGCCTGGTTAGGTACAGACCAAAGGAAGCAGTGTACTCAATGATAGGTCTGATGAATGCTGAATACAGTGGAACAATGTCTTCCTTGAACCTAGATGCCATACCTTTGTTTATAAGTTGCACGACATAGAATGATTTCCTCACTGCTGTAGACCTGTGATGGTCAAAGGCTAGATTACTGTCTGTGTGTCCCCAAGTCCCTGACTACTGTGTCAACTCTTAGGGATGTCTTGTCAATATGATGACTTCCTATGATCCTATGATAGCTACCAGAAGAAACAATTGATGTTGGCCTTGACTTCAGAGAAGTAAATGCCAAAAAAGGAGAGGTCCCATGACTGATCCCTGAGAGACTCCACTTGTGACTGGTCTCTTTGTAGAGGTTGCCTCCCCAGTTCAAACTTCCTGGATCCTATCTGTGAGCTAGTTGGCTATCCATCAGGTGATATAAGAGTATGTACTTAACCTCTTGAATTTGTCAACAATGCCCTGGCCAGGTCAAGGTAGGCAGAGTGAACCATTTTGCCATCATCCATTGCTTTCGTGACCTTCTCAAAGAAGTCCACAAAGCTGATTAGGCATGACCTGCCCTTGGGTTTGGTATCTGGAGGCTTATTATGTCATTATTAATCATTTACATGATGATTCTTGCCATGGCTTTGCATATGAGACTAGTGAGACTTATGGGTCTGTTTTTTCCAGGCTCTGTATATGGCCCACCTTTGTGCAGAGGGATCATTGTTGCTAATCTCCATTCATGAGCCACAAAGCCTGTTTGGAGGCTACAGTTAAATAGCAATTCCAGAGGGCTGATAGGCCATGTCTCATGCTGTTTAGAAGGCATCCTAGGATATTGTCTGGGCCCACTGATGCAGTGTTCTTGGCCTTCGAGAGAGCATTAAGGACCTGTTTTCTAGTGATAGCAGGAGGAGTTATATTTGTTGGTATTTCCTGAGGAAAGGTTGAAGGGAAGAGAGGGGGTAAAGCTAGACCTGAATTTGTTGGCCAGTAGGTTTGCTATATCTTCTGGCTCAATATAAGTGGCACCATTTTCAATGAGCTCTGCACACAATTGTGTAATATTTGAGGTTACGGACATTGCTAAAAAATGCCTTGTGGTTGTCCTTGGAATGGGAGGCCAAATTTACCTCAAATGTGGCTTTATTAGGCTTTATTTGTCCTCTGTGTTGTTTGTTTAGTTTGATGAGAGTGCTTTTTTCTTGTTGGGTGCTGCACCTCCTAATTTATACAATGATTTTCCTCCTGCTGTTATACAGCCTGTTGATTTTGTGATCCACTGGCGTGGCTTGTTTTTTGAGTTTGTTCTGTACTACTTCCTGGTGGGTACAGCTGCCTCTATACAGTTATTAACATACTTGTACAGGGTTTCTGTGAACAGTTCTGCATAGGCAGCAGTGTTCTCAGGGTTTATGGGGGCTTGAAATTTTGCCAGCTTCTCACTTAATAGCAGGAGTTAAGCCTTAGAATAATTCCTGAATATTCCAGGTTTAGCTGGGGTTCCAGGTTTTACTGTTACTTCAAAGGAAACCATTTTGTGGTCTGACCTTACCAGGGAAGGCATTACAGTAGGTGGTGTGCAGCACTTTCCCATATTAGTAAAGACCAGATCCAGTATGGTTGCACCCCTGGTCCAGAAAGTTTGCGTTTACAAAATCCAGGAAGCTCTGTGCATGTATGTTCGGTGTTGTATATGATTCCCAGTTAATAGTGTGGTAATTGGTTCTAATAAGTTTTAATACACGGTATGGGTTTCCTGGGTCATAGAGGGGGACCTATAGCTTGCAAGGAAGTGGTATTGGATTTTACCTATGGTGATTTGAACATAGACCAGCTCAAGTGCATTGTCCTGTTTGACCACCCTTGAAGTATATTTATTTTTGATGAAAATAGAGACACCTCCACCTTTAGTACTTGCCTGTGAAGTAGCTGGCCTAAATGTGTGGAAAACATTATAACTTTGCATTATTGGTGTGCTCTCCATGGCTTTAAACCATGTCTCAGTGACCGCACATATGTCAGGGTAAAGAGAGCTTCTAGGGAGTGGAGTTTTTTGTTTAGATTTCTAGCATTGAGCAGTAATACCTTTAGATTTTCTTGGTTTTGATTTGCTATGTCAGAAGTACTTTCAGTTTGGCATTGCCTAAATAAGGCACTATGGGGGAAGACACTGTTTTAGCTAATATTTGAAAGCCTAGGGGGAGAGGTACAGACCATCCCTGGCAAAGCAGTGTGGTCTGTTGACCATCTCCTTCCATGCAGTCACATATTGCACCACCTTAAAATGACACCAGAAACTAAGCCAATTATTAAAGTCAATCGTCTTTAGTTCATATTTTGGAATCATCCTTGGAGAAGGTAAAATGCTGCTCAGTGCTAGGCTCATACAAGCCTGAGACACATATTCCGAGAGCTCCATGATGTCTCTCTTCATTTAGTCTAGGGAGGTACATCTCAGGTCATTTACTCCCACATGGACTATGACTGAGTCATATTGGTAATTGTGGTCCAATGACCTGAGTGCATGCTTAATGTGGCAGATCCTCGCCCCTGATAAGCAACTGGCCGTGACTTTCTCCTTACTCAGCCTGGTGAGTGGGACATCAGTGTGTCTCATGATGGAGTCTCCAATGACTAGAATGTTGGATTGTGTGGTGGCTTGCCTTATGGGCTTCGAGGTAGATGCTCCATGATATGTAGCTCTATGTGTTGGTGTGGGTGTTGTTTTGATAGAGCCTATTTGGAGCTGCTGAGGGTATTTGTTATGTGTACTTCATCTAGGAGGTCTTTGTGATTTAGGAAGGTTACATTTAATTGCCTCAGCATATGTGGGTCAATATGTCTGCTTTCAATTGTGTGTGATGGGTGCAGTGTGTGTACTGCTGACAACCTTATTGACATTAAGAGTACTTTTATGTGAGAGCTTTGCCTCCAGTCATATTGTGTAAATTGTCAACCTCTATAGTCTGGCAGTGAATCCAGATGGTCATTATCCATCAGATGGCATCCTGAAATAGGTTGATACTGCAATGTTTATGGACATGCATTACAAAGAAGGAAACAATGAGAAAGCCCCCACTGCTTTTACAACTATTTTATATAGATCACCACAGATAAATGTTACTAGCACTTCCACTCTCTCACAGTGGAGTGGAAGTAAGCAGGCAAAGATTTTAGATTCAGGACTTTGCTTACACTTTCACTTTACTAAAACTGCGAAGTAGTTATCCTCTGCATTGCTGAAGTCTGCTGCCACTTTTTAACCCATTTTGTTCCTAGCAAGGTTGTACTGTGTAACCACCACAGTGGTAAAAAAATGTATTCTTTATGTAGCGTTCAAGACGATCCTTCTTTGACTTTATTTATATTATACTTGCACACTTTTCTTGGACTTCATGGATGTTGTTGAACTAGTTAAACTTTTGTCCTGTGCCTTTTCTCTAGCTTTTTTTAGTAATCTGAATTTCAGGTTCCATCATCTCTCTTTGTTTTGTTTTTGGTTCAGATCTTGAACTACCTCTTTTGCCCTCTTCTGGGCATGTTCCATTTATTTATGTCATTACAGAGGTGGGTACCTTGAAGCTGCACACAGAAATTGTCATCATATTATTGTCTGATCTAGCTGACTTGAAGGAAAGGGGGTAGGATATCATGGACCACTGTTCATGATCTATGGCACACTGGAGACATTTTCTAGCTTAAAGTATAGCCTTTTCCATGATTTATACCGGAACATTTAATGACATTATGTGACAGTGTAAAAGGCTACCTCTATAACTTCCCCAGGACATTCATTGACTTTGTGTAGTGCATGTTACTGAGGCAGCACTGCCCACATAAATTCTTCCAAACTGAAAAACCACAGAGGTGATACTGTACTCTCCCCTAGTACTGAAGTGCTTAGACTTGGTCAATATATCTCATACCCATGCAAATCCGTCACATTTGCAACAGTTAGAATTAAAATCTTTGAGCCTGCTAGATTGATCATTTACATCATCTTAAACATCAATCCAGTTATAGCTCTAGCTGCCCATCTTCTTCAACATGGCTCGCTTCTCTCCTAGCTGCTCTATAGTGTCACTAACAGTCATTAAACAAGACCAGACCTAGTCCTATCTGGACCATTTTGCTGGAGCCCTGATGATGACCCCCTCACTTACCATACCACCCCCACATGTAACCCCCTTCCAACTGCTGGCTTACTGGCTTACAATTATTTCACCTTAGGTGTCAGGAATATGTGATAAGTAATATTTTATTTATTAGCTTATATTTTGTCAAAAGACACGTTAAAGTAAAACTAAACTAAACTACCAAGTTTCCCATGAGTTAAGAAAGCTACATATGCTACTATCTTTGGGAGGTGCTGCATATAGCAACAAGCATTTGAAATAGGAAACGTGGTAAAATCGTCTGACCCATTATAGTTCTAAGCTTTCTGCTCCCATGCTTTATGTCCTCTGATGCAAGGATGTTTGGACAAATGAGTCAGTGGAGATGGGCTTAATGTTTGTGGAAAGGTTGGGGAGGGAGATGAAAAAAAAAAGTATAAAAAAATTTTAATTTCATTATACATTCTCAGTCAGCCCAGATGACTCATGTTCATTTAGAAGCATGGGTGTTTGCGGAGCTGGGCAGGGATGGATGAGTTTCAGAGACTGATGCCATCTTACTCATCCTTAAAGAAGGAGCCGACTAGACCCATAGCACTGGCAACACCTAGCAGTGGTGAGGTGTATCTCCTGCTTGTAATTGCAGGGTTGGCTCATACTGTCAACACAGGTATCTGCTTTGCAGAGCTGAGGAAAGGTGTAAGCACATTTGGGAGCATGCATTTGTTAGTAGATGTGGGAGCAAAGATGTCGGAACTGGTGAAAGTGAAGCACCTGCAGACATTTTAATGGTCTCACTGTGAGTTCCAACATTTGTTGTATTTCTTTTACACTTGTCTGGCTGTGTGGCACAGAGGGAAAAAGCCCAAGATTACCATAGTTTGGTTAGTGGCTCAAACACTCGAGGTTGGGAGTGAGTGATGAATACTGACACACCCATCCTGAGGGTAAGGAGGTGGTCTGATGCTCTGAAATGTGAACAATAGTCAGAGGAATGGTGTTTTCCATGCAGAAATAGTTGGGATGTACAGTTGATTCCTTCCAAACTACATACATCTTAACCTTCATATGGCATGTGCAGGAACATGCATACACCAAGGGAAGACACTACATACACTTTCTTCTGAGAATGCACACCTAGCCATCTAGTGGAGGAGTTAAGGCCCTATAAAACAAAACCATAATGGCTGCTTGGATGATGCTCTTCAGCAGTAAGCAATCATCCTACTGAGAAAAGATGGGTTCAGTTCATTGCAGAAAAACTGATGACGTGTATACAGTGGGGATAAAAAGCCTAACAAACACTTTCTGCTTATTTAGCAAAGTTGCCAGATTCACAGTTCTGAATTACACACCAGACAGAGAGAAACTGAGGAGAGAAAGGGGTCTCTGATCACTGATATAAGGGATGAGATGGTAAGTAAGTTACTCTGACTGACATCAAGATTGCAGAAGATTAAACTAGGAAGGTTTTGTCACTGTCAAGATGAGAATGGATGGTTAGTGGCAAAATCTGATCATAAACTGGAGGGGGAAGAAGATAGATCATTTTCTCTGACCACTGGGAGAAAATGTGAAAGAGATAATACAGTACTGTAGCTACTGATAGGATATGTGTGGAGTTAAGTGTAATTGCTGGGTGCCAGGCTGGACTAGGAAGAACTGCCACTGCTGGGTTGATCAAAAGATAGCAAGGTACCCAAAAAGTACTATCAGAGTAGAGAACATCAATGGACACCATTCACCTGCAAGGCTTAGAAGGCAGTTGGTGTGGATGGGGGACTCCAGGCAATGTCATGTGCAGAGACAGGGAGCACACAGTACAGTTAACAGAGTATCTGCACACTTGCTTTTACACCCAGCCAGAACCTTCTTCAGAAGTACTCTACTTTATGAAACTCAAACCTCCCCTTTGCACTTACACATATGCCTAATGTACATACTTTTACTGCAGCCGCAGTCAAAGTACCTATAAGCAAGGTCAAGCACAGTCTTTCTGAACCATTGTTATACACCATATCCCTTATGCATTGATACAACCATGGATTTCAGAACTTACCCAAGTGTAAAGGTTCCTGGGATCCCTGACATTTTTTTTATTTAGGTTATAATGCTGTATAAATTGCAACAGCCAAGCAAAGAATGTCAGATTTAAATAACCAGATTACTGTTATACTTTAAGTAATGCAGAAATAGCTAATAAAACAGTTTACACCAACAGCAAATTAACATTATGGTGTTATTAAACTCCTAGCTAAATTATTTTAAAATTGCATTAATGCATTTAATTAATGGTTTCAAAACATCTACAATTTTAAGAAACATTGGGAGGAAAAAAATAATAACCGTTAGTAGTTGGCTTGCACATGTCTTTGCTCCTTAAATATTAATATTTTACTTATTAAGCACCCAGAAAATAAGCCTGAGGATTGAGAATATACATAGTAACTAGGTAAGACCAATAATTTCATAGTTAAAAATTGTTTTAAGTATTTGAGAGACTATTTAATGTTTAGATGGACTGAAACTGATGTTTAATTACATTGATTGTGTTACAGAGTAACATGCTTAGAAGATTACTATTAACTTCTTCTTCTTCTTCTTCTTCTTTTGGCTTTTCCCGATTAGGGATCACCACAGCGGATCACCTTGTCCGCTCATGATTGGCAGTGGAGTTTTACAATGTCGAGTTGCCAGCCCGGCGCCCAACCTTCCACAGAAGGCACACACACACACACGCACTCACACCAGAAAACATTTCATAGTAGCAGAGGTTTAAAGAATTCATCAGGAAACTATCAGCTTCCTGGAGTTGTTGTTTGTCTTTTCGGCTTTTCCCAGTTAGGGGTCACCACAGCGGAACTCCGGTCCGCTAATGACTGGCAGTTGATTTTTATGGTGCCGAGTTGCCAGCCCAACGCCCAACCTTCAGCAAAGGCATGCCCATTCACGCATGTCTTTCGAACGCCACTCGACCATGGTGATGGACATGCAGACTCCACACAGAAGGTGCTCCAGCCGAAAATCGAACAGGAGAACCTCTTGCTGTGAGGCAACAACGCTACCACTGTACCACCGTGGCTTCAGCTTCAGGAGTAGGGAATAAAATTAATATATGGAGAAATTATGTCTTAGAGTATTTGATTCTTTCTATTTTTTATAGAGATGACAGAGTTTGCAACTAAACATCTGAATCAAGCTAGGTATGTAGACAGAAATGTATATTTTGTAGTCAGACAACATACTGTTGCCCCAGTACCTACCTATCATTAAATACGCACTCAACTCTCAAAATGTTGCCCACATAACTTTGAAAAGTGACAGTTTATTTCCAGCTGTTGCCAGTTATAATCATAAAAAGGCTATTGCTAGAAGTGAGTTATGCATGTTTCCACACTTGTATACAGTAGTCACTACTTTAATCAGTTCTAAATATTCTGTGCTCTTTGAGCCATAACGTTTCTTAAAGATGCTCAGAAAAAATGTACTCATTTGAGAACAGTGAGTATGTCTAGCTGCATCCTTGCTATTATTGGATAATCATTTGCAAAAATATTAGACAATGGACTTAAACTTGTCAATGCATTTCTTGTGCTTTTACATATGATTGTGTACTATAGCCAAGTAGTATGGCATTCTCTAGCCCTTCTTCAAACTGTCCTCCCCAAATGCTACATATCCATACAGGCCAAGATAACAGACATGGCATGTATCTGCATTGAGTCATTCTGATTCATGCTAAATAAAACATCATTTCCTGCCTATGGAACACTTAATTACTCCATATGCACTAACCATGTAACTCAGTTGGTAGTCATGGATACTTTTCAACCACAACCCAGGCCACAAGAGCAGCTGTAAATATAATAAATATGGATATTTAAGAAAACCCAATCAGTCATAATTTTTTGGGTGGAATATGGGAATAAACAGAATTGTGCAGAGAAAACACATGCAGATGTAGGAGAATATGGAAACTCCACATTTTCAGTAACATAAATAGTTACAGAGGTTACAAGCATATCTGAAGTAGTAACCCAAAGGTCATTGCTATAAGACAGGTACACAAAAATATCCTCAAAGAAACCTAAGCAAGATGGCTGATTAGGAAACATATTACGGTACAGAGTACAAAAAACCTTAATACTAAATTAACAAAATACACAAACTATTGCTGTTGCCTAAAGTGCTTTCAGTACAATAAACTTAATAGACATATCTAATACAAATTAAACACAACCAAAAACAAATACTCATAGAAGACTCAACCATACAGTTGATTAGTAATACTAAAATCTTAATTTTTAAGCATAATTGTATGGATGCAAATTAGAAAGAATATTCAAAAATACTATTTCCTAAAGCATGTTATAGCAGCAAAACCATGCCTGTTAAAGCGGAACATCTAAGTTTGTTTATTTTGTATTTGTTTATTAAACAGATATATGTGTGGTTCAAAAGGACCTTTTCAGCAAAGATCCAAGCTAAAATTAAACAAATTATTCAGAAAAAAAGTAAAACTATAAGCCCCTAGGTATACCAGAGAAGTCAAGTAGTAATTAATGTAGTTTTATATAATTATAAATATAAATAAATAAATATGTATGTATGCACACATATATATGTATGTTTGTGTGTGTGTGTGTGTGTGTGTACATACATATATATACACACACACACACACACACACACACACACACACACACACACACACGTACATATGAATTTACTATTTCCGGAGACAACTACACTGAGATCCAACAAGATCGAGGTTGGCAACACTGAAAAACCTTGAATACCAAAACTCCAAAAGGATATGGACCCAGGAACAATGATCATCATGGGACCTGCAGGGGGAGGCAGGTCCAGCTGCTTCATATTGGGGTCTTCGATCCTGTTGGCTGTCAATACAATCTTCTTGATATTAATTCTGCTTGTAACACTGATAGAGCTGTTGAGTTTTCAATAGCAAATCATATAAAGTGACAGGCTGGGTAACACATATGAAAGAATTAAGATGAGTATGGTGGTCAGAGTCACTCCTTTCCATTGTCCGTGACACTAAAAAAAACTGGAAGAAAAAAGTTTGACTTCATGCTGACAAGACAAGTTCATACAATATGAATGACACATAAGGTATAAAAAAGGAAGAGCAGCCATTTAATGCAAACTGAGATTGAGGAAAGGTCTAAAACATGGCTGCCTTAAATTCTATGCACAATAATGCACCTGGAATCAGAAACTTCAGAAATTAATGCACATTTGGAGGGAAAGCAGTAGTATCAAATAAGGAAAGAGAACTGTAGGTAATTACCTCAGATATATGAAGAAACATTAGTGGAACCATTGGATTCATGGGAAGACAGGGAATCAGCAGAAGAAAGAATCTTATTATGGTACAGATACTCTTCCTCTACCATCAGAAATCTGTGCTTCTGTATAATAATTGTTGCACAATCAGTTTTATGGCCATCCTTGTATGTGATATTTGTGGTGCACTTGCACAGTCAGTGCATGATCCCCAAGTAAACATTCTTAATCAACTCCCACTGCCCACCTTAGTAATGTGTTTTAGCCCTAATCCTAAGCCCACCCTCTACTCCTGCCCTTAACCCCAATCCTGTACCTTACCTTAGAAAAACCCTTTTTGTATCAGTACCACTATTCAGATAAGTTGTGCCTGAAGTTTTGTATCAGTACCACTATTCAGATAAGTTGTGCCTAAAGTTTTGTATCAGTACCACTATTCAGATAAGTCGTGCCTGAAGTTAGTGGTAGGTTTTTTAACAAATCACTGAAGGAAGGTGGTTGTTTTCCTTTTTCAATCTTTTGTTTTTTGATTGTTTAGGTTTTCAAAGTTTTGATTGTTTGATATTCAGAGACTGATGATTTGTGGTTTGATCTTTTGGCATTGTGATCAGTGCCTCTAGATATGATGAATAGTATTGCAGACAAGTTAAGGAAGATAGACAATTTCTGGTACAGCCATACTGGAATCTGTGTTGAAAATGAGAGATAATACTGTTAAAAGTTTCAACAGTCCAGTAGCAAGGAGAAAATTATCCTTTCAAGGATTTTTGATATGGGATTTGGTCTGAAAGTACACCTAAAATTAGGCACAGAACAAGATGTACAAACATTTTGCAGCTGAATAACATAAACCTCTTGCTGTAACTTAAACATGTTGGTTGTTTGCATACTTCATAATTTTTCCATTTTGTAAATATTTCAACAGCCAAACAAGATGGACAAAAATGTTTTGCCTCGTAATAAAAGTGATAAATAGATGAGTGCTATGTCTAGCAATAACACTGGGATATTTTTAGTTGTTTATTTTTTTTTTCAAAACTGAACATTTACCGTGTTTATTATTCATATTGCATGTCCATGCTATCTTTTTCAAGTACATGGGAGAGTCAAAGCTTATTCTGACAAGCAATGAGAGCTACAAAGCCGAGAACCAGTCCTGGATGGCTCACCAAATCATTGCAGAAAGCACACGCACATCGCTATCTTTTTCAAGTACACAAGAGTGTCAGAGCTCATCCTGACAAGCAATGACTGTAAAGCAGAGAACTAGTCCTGGATGGGACACCAGATCATTGCAGAAAGCACACACACACCACTTTTTTTCAAGTACACAAGAGAGTCAGAGCTTATCCTGACAAGCAATGAGTGTAAAGCAGAGAACCAGTCCTGGATGGGACACCAGTCTGTTGCAGATTGCACACACACACACACACTCATGTATGCCATGTGTGTGCGCACATAAAGAGTCATACATTGAGCTCACACTTATAGGCTGTTCAAAGAATTGGCAGTTAACCTATCTCCCTGCCTTTTAAGACCAGGAATCTGGTGAATGATGCCATTATGCAGGTTAGCCTGACCTCAACAGTGTTTTAGTCTATTCCTATTATTATCTTTGATGTGTGTACAGCTATGCACATTTATTACAGGTTAATAACCTGATTTTGTTAAAACTCTAAGAGGAAGTTAGTCTGCAAAGTTCCAGAGAATTTATGTAGGCAAGCAGCTAAAACACTTTCTTAAATCCAGTGTTGCTGATGTGTAAGACTCATCTGTCTACAGCTGTATCCCTCATTTATAACAATGCCATTACATATCTCCAATGCACATACTGCATGCTTGTAATTAGTGGTACATGTACAGAATACTTCTGTATATATAATGTTGTGCAGGAGGTTTCCAGGCAGGATGCTTAGGTTTGTCATGGGCATGAAGCTGCATCTTAGTTTACTTGGCTGCATTTTATTTACAGTATTTATATTAGAGGTTCATGGGTACGTACCAGACTAGCAAGCCATTTTAAGTCTAGCCAGTATCCCTTTTTGTGCTCAATACAACCTATCCTATTTGATTACAGATTGGCCTTTCCTGTCCCATGGTCAATAATTATATATTACCCCTAATGATAATAACTGGGATCATGCCACAGATAATTTGAGGGGACCCAAGCATGGACTAAAGCATTCAGGAACTGCTTCTGTCTATTAGTAGTACAGGGGGTAGTCCTGGGGTAAATTTTCTGTTTCCCATCCATAGATCTAAGTGGCTGTTGAATATGGGCAGGGATGAACTTTGTTTTATGTGGCTGGGGATTACATAGTGTTCCACCACCCCACCTTGTTCTCATTAATGATATTATATAGCAGTGTTTACCAATGACATGTGCATGTGATGTTCTGCCCACAGAGAGAGAGAGCTTGGCACAGGTATCTCATTTATCATATGTGAACATCATGATAACTCCCTGGGTGTGTTCAACAAACATTCATGATGATGCTATCAGCACTGCTCATGATATGACAGCTGACATACAAAATTTCCCTCCCAATGACATTGATGCCATTATGCCATAACGGTTACAGTCTGTTGTGCCTAATACAATGGGAGACCTGCAGTCCTATGCAATATCTGAGTGGTAGTAAGACACTCCTTGATGTACTGCGGAATATTGTGAACTAGCCCATCTGACATAGCTTAGAGATGAGGGATGTGGCCTGCATACTGGATGCAAATGCCTTAGAGATATGCAAAGAAATAAAAAAAAAAATCAGGCTTCTGGAATATTCCTGTGGCCAGTATTCAGAGTGTTGAAGGCTCCTTGGTATCAAGCAGAATAGGTCAGCTATACTGTGTGCAGTAGGGATTAGGCCATGTGACGTGTCACAAATATAACTTGGGCTTGTACTGCTGTAGCAGCTAGAGAGTTCCTGGTCTCTTAGCTCTATGAAGTTGCATCTTTAATGGAACTGCTGTCTGCATCACAGCCTGGTAGGACGCTCATCACCTGTGGCCACTACCTCACCAGCCTGCAGCATTACCCTTCTACTCACATTATATGCAACACCATACATATATACGTACATACTGGTACCTGCTTACTACAAAATTGAATGCTTATTATACAGTGTTAGCATGACTGGAACATAAAACAAGTTCATGGCCGACTTACTGATTTCCATTATATAGTACTTGATTTAAATTCTGCCTGGTTTATTTTACTTATTGTTTGATGCTAGAAACATGAGCTTGCAGAGAACAAGGTACTTGTCTATGAATTACAAACTGCTTGCATTGCTGTTATGCAGAGCAAAACTACCATATGCAATGCATAACTTGCTTCCTAACATTTTGCCTACCACTTAGTGTCTGATTATTTGTTCATACTAAATTGCCTTAAGCTTATTGTATTGCTTAAATAGTTTGCTTTCACAAATGTGTATACAAATGATTTCATTGTTGTTTGCATTGTATATTATTTGTTTGTCACAGGCTGTGGCCAAAAAGGGACCCTGGATTGGTGACCCTATCTAGTTGCTACATAAATAAATTCATCAAATGTTAAGTATACCAAAATAATATTATTTTTGGCTATTACATAGTCCTGAATAGACTACAAAAAATATTATGAGACTGGGTTAAAGGCATACTTCATTTCTTTTCTTCAAAGAAATGTAAGGTGTCACTGATATATAAGATACTTGTAGGCCTCTGCTGCACACAGGATGTAAACGTATGCACCCAACGCCACCCATTAGAGCTAATAGTAAACAGAATGATAGCATAAGTGCCTGTGGGACCAAAAAGATAATACACCAATGGCAGGTGAGTACTTACAGTGTTTGGTACTTTAGAAGTAGCATTTCACTTATTACTGTGGGATGTGCTGACATATGTACTGTGTTGTTAAAATTAATCTCATTGTAGCATAGGATTACAATACCACAAATAAGTAGTTTTGAAATAGTTAAGCTGTATGAATTTACCTATATGACTAGCTGGCTCAAAAAGCTATTCCTAACTGCTATATGTGCATAAGAATCACGGCCACTAAGATAGATCTGCTTTGGATGTATGCACTGTCTTGGCCACACAAACTACCATGGTCTGCATAACTGCCCCAAGGCAGCTGACTAGTATATCCCACCAGGTGAGCTGTACAAGAACTAAATCATAGAATCGTATGTGGCACCTCTTCAGGAAAGCAGTGCATAGACACACCAGGTGTACCAGGCCAGGGTGCACGTAAGCTTTTCACATACCTATGGAAACTAGGGTAGGAAGAATCCTTCAATATAAATTTGAGTAGTACCAATTTTACACAGTCTTACCTCAACATTAGACTAAGGACTCAATGAATGATTTAGTTATTTGAATTGCCATAAGATAATGTTGATTGCAGGAAGCAGGAGGGACTTAAAGGGAACACCAGGTATATGGTATAACTGACGGGTAGTAGCGACATTAGATAAGCAAGAGTGTGTTTTTGTAACTCAACACAGTACTTTTAAACCCCTTTGCTGAATTCAGCAAAGAGTTGAGAATAACTTTGCAATTGAAGTTACTCTGTTGCTTTTGTACAGGGTATGCTTTTAATAAAATACATTCATGTGTGTTTATATAGTTGCCTTAGCTTAATAAACCTCTGCAGAGATGTGGCCTGTGGGTATTTTTAAAGACATTACCACATTTCGTTAGTCACCCAAACAATGCTTATGCTGTAGATATCTGACTACACAGATTCATCAATGTGCAGACCAAACCATATAAACAGCCTAATATGGATCATTTGTACAAAATAAATTAACAACAGTAATGTCACTAAAATTCAAATAATAATGAAATAATATATTGTTCTTCTATGCTCATTGCTCATATTTTTTGAAACATATTCTTGTACTGCATCTTTTCTACTTTTCATCTATCCTTGAAGCATAAAAATGTTACAAAATGAACAGTGCTGTAAGTAAAATTTGCAAGAAGTTTCTTGTTTAATTCTCACTTTTATGCAGAACATTTTTCAAAGACAGCCTGCAGGCAAGAGCTGACCTTTGCTGGCTTGGCACTGACAGTGAGTAAGTCTGTCTTTGCACACTGTCTTTTATGTTAAACATCATACTTTAAGTTTGTCAGGATCAATGTTTCTCAGAGCCATCCCACTGAGGCTCAGGGTGATTTTTTTGACCCTACATACTTCTGCATTTTTATATCCTTTTACCAACTATGAAATTAAAAACGATGGAGTTTTCTGAATGGATTTACTTCATTTCTTATATAGCTAATGACTATCTATAAATTGTGGGATGCTGCTATTTTTTTCTATGAAACTGTTTTATAATAACTTTTTCTCAATTATTCTTCCAATTCAGAACCCTCAGGTGTTGATGGTTATGCCTGCATCAGTCACGATTAGCTAAACACAAGCTGTGCTAAAGTACTCAGGCTTCTGTCTTTCATCCATTCCTTATCCTTAGTAACATCATGCACTGAGATGGGGCCTAAGTTAGGCCTACACTTGCACAGAAGCCAGCTGTTAGTAGCTACTTTTCCATGAACTGTCAGGTGTTGATATGCCATTGCAAGCAGCAGTGCTCTATACAAATGGCAGAATAACAGTGCAACAGGGTTTCCAGATGCTGGCAGGCAGCAGAGTTAACTCCAACTTTACTGTTGTGGCTGATGTACCAGATGAAATTTGCTTCTACTTGTAAATATAAATGTATATATTTCAGTAACACCAATAGGGTATTATATGTATGCAAATAGTTTTTGGGAAAAAGAAAACATCACAGGCAGCAGTTAATCAAAATTGCTTTTTATATTCACCATTCATAGGTTCATACTAGGCTATCTGCCCTGGGGCAATTATAAGCCTAGCCCGATTCTGTATGGCTTACGCCACCCCTTGATTTGAGTATACTGTGCCCTTTTTAAGGTTTAGTTTACTGTGCCTCTGTCTAATAGTGACACGGGAGTAATCCCTGGGACAAACCTACGATCCCCCATCCACTTATCGAGATTCTTCTTGAAGAGATTCAGTGAGGTGCTCTGCCTCACATGAACTGGAATTCTATTCCAGAGCGAAGGGAGCCTCTGGGTTATGAACCTGTCCCTCCAGCAAGTTCTATTTATTTCTGTGCTGAGGTTCAAGTCCCTCGAGCGTGTGGCTCTAAGGGATTTAGATTTACTGAGGTGGAGCATGTCCATTAATTCTGGCTTTGACATAGCTTTGTATGTCAGGCATAGATCGCCTCAAAGTAGGCAGTATGCAACTGAGTAGAGCTGGAGTTTTTTTAACCGAGCAGCATATGGCATCTGTTTGAGACCCTTGATCCTCTTGGTGAGATACTTTTGAGGTCTTTCTAATTGCTGTAGGTGTCGGGTAAGGTACATCCCAAAAGGGGCATTGTATTCTATGATGGGCCTGATGAGGGATGAATAAAGGAGCACGATTACCTCTCTTGATCTAGATGTGAAACCCTTCGTGATGAGGTGGGCTATGTAGAAGGTCTTTCTAACCACTTTGGCAATGTGGTTTTCAAAGGAGAGATTGCTATCAACTTGGGTCCCCAGGTCCCTAATAACTTTCTCTGTACTTAATGGGTTTCCGCCTATGTGGTAATTTGTGGGCACATTGTTTTTGCCAAAGGGTATGACTATACATTTTTTGGCATTTAGCTTTAAACCATGGCGCTGGCACCAGTTATCTGTCTCTGTGAGACCTTTTTGAAGGATGTTTGTGTCAGCTGGAGAGTTGATTATGGCACCCAGTTTGCAGTCGTCTGCGAACTTGGTGAGCCATAGTCCTCCCACGTTTTCCTGTACCTCGGAAAAGTATATACCGAACAAGAGTGGTCCCAGGACAGAACCCTGTGGGACACCACTTGTGACCGGTTTTGAGTCTGACATGGTTCCAGCAACTCTCACTCTGTGGGTTCTGTCTTTGAGCCAGTTTGCGACCCATCTTGTGACATAGGGGTTTATATTTAAGCTGGATAGCTTATCTATGATGCCCGAGTGGGGTATTGTGTCAAATGCCTTTGCAAGGTCCAGATAGGCTGTGTGGACTACCTTCCCTTCATCTATGGCTTTGGTGACTGTTTCAAAGAAGTCAACCAGGTTCAAAAGGCAGGATCTGCCCTTGACAAAGCCAAACTGGGTAGGATCTAGTGTCTGTAGGTCCCCAATGTCTTTGTTTATGAGCTCCATGATGATCCTCTCCATAGCCTTGCAGACTAAGCTTGTCAGGCTTATGGGGCGATAGTTTCCAGGGTCCGTAGAGGCTCCACCTTTGTGGAGTGGGACCACTGTTGCTGTATGCCATTCTGTGGGCACATATCCTGTAGTGAGGCTGAGATTGTATAGCTGTTTTATTTGAGGGATTAGTTCCTCTTGTAGTTCATGTAGGACGCAACCTGGGATGCCATCTGGTCCCATGGAAGCAGTGTAATTTGCTTTGGAGAGGGCAGCCTTCACCTGAGCATCTGAGATGTTTGGGAGGCAGCCCTCTGCGGGGATAGATCCTTGCTCTTTTGGGGGGGAGGGAGGGGAGAAGTTTGCACTGAACCTGTCTGCCAGGATATTGGCGATGTCTGTGGGTTCAGTGTATTTTTTGTCATTTAGAATCAACTCAGAACAAGTCTGGGAGTTGCATCCCAGGTTTCTAACATAACTGAAAAAGCCTTATGCTTGTCTTTGGTGTCCTGTGCAATTTTTCTCTCGAAGCTGGCCTTGGAGGATTTTATGAGGGATCGTAATTTTTGCTAGTACTGATCAGAGATGCCTTCCCTATTAGGGATTTTGCTCTATCATGTAGTAGCTTCCTCCTTCTGTTGTACAGTTTATTTATGGCAGGGTCCACCAGACTGGACGCCTGCCTTTGGATGATTGGGTCTTGGTTTTGTTTGGGATAGCATGATCCATGCATTCCTGGAGATGTCCGTAGAATGCATTTATATAGGATTCTGCAGTTTGGGCTGTAGTTTCCACTGGCCCTGGGGCCTTGAAGGATTCCACTTCGGTTTTGAGAAGTGAGAAGTTCGCTTTGTTTTTCACTGTGGTTTTCTGGGCTGGGGTGGGGTCGGGATGTGGACATCCAGTGAAATTAATTTATGGTCTGATCTTACCAATGAGGGATATACTTCTGGTGTGGAGCATAGAGTCCCCATGTTGGTAATGATCAGGTCTAGTATGTTGTCCCCTCTTGTGGGAGTGGTGACTAGTTGTTCCATAGCATTTGAGTTTATAATTTCCAGGAATCTTTGGGCTAAGGTGCTGGGGCTTGAGTAGTGCTTCCAGTCAATGTTTGGGTAGTTGAAGTCGCCCAATATAATGGTGTTCGGAGAGATCTTAATGTTCTCCAATGTTTTCAGGAAAGCCGAATGGGATTCCTGACTTTTAGAGGGTGGTCCGTAGGATGCTATAAACTGAAAAGCAGTCTTGCCCACTGTTAGTTGCACATGGATGGTCTCCGATACTTCGTGCAATGCCACTAACCTGGAGGTGTGGATATCCTTGATAAATATGGAAACTCTCCCTCCTTTTGTGGTTTGGTCCGGGTTTTGGGGCCGAAAAGCATGATATGAGGTATAGCCTGGTAGTGCTGGGGTGCTCTCTGGAGCCTTGAACCAGGTTTCTGTCACTGCACAGATATCGATGTTCTCCATACTGAGGAGAGCTTCGAAAAGTGCATCTTGAGGTTAAGACTTCTGGCGTTTAGCAGCATTACCCTTAGTTTCTTGTTCCTTGTGCTGTCTATGGGGGTGGGTTTGACTTTTGAGCCTTGCCTAAAAAAGGCACTATGGGGTGGCAAGAGCCTTTGCCAATATCCGAAAGCCCAATGGTGACAGGTGCAAGCCGTCCCTAGCGAAGCAACGTGGCTTGTCGAGCATGTCATCCCAGGCTGACAGACACTGGATCCGCTTTGAATGACACCAAAATTTTAGCCAATTGTTAAAATCGATCATTTTGTCTTTGTACTGTGGCATCATTCTAGGTGAGGGTAAGATGCTGCTCAAGGTCAGGGTCATACCAGCCTGGGCTACATGATCAGAGAGCTCCTCTATGTCTCTTTTCATGTAGTCCAGGGAGGTACGTCTCAGGTCATTCACACCAGCATGTACAATGACTGAGTCATATTTGTATTTGCTTTGGAGTGACCTGAGTGCTTGCGTTATGTGTTGGATCCTAGCACCTGACAGGCAGCTCACTGTGACCTTCTCTTTATTCAGCCTGGTGAGCGGGACATCAGTGTGTCTGACAATAGAGTCACCTATAACAAGAGTATCAGGTGTGTTATTCAGCCTTAAGGGCTGTGGCTGCTTGGCACACTGACTTTGTGGGTTATGTGTTGTGTGTGTTTTGTTTTGAGGTAGCGTTTGCTTGGATGTCTGCTTTGGAGGTCTCTGTTGCTTAGGTAGATTTTTATTTAGAGCCTCCGAGTATGTTTTTGTGTATTTATGTGTTTGGTTCGCTGATGTGGTGGGACTATGTGATACTGGAATTGTGTTGTGTGAGGTTACCTTCTCCTCCTGACTGGTTACACCAGTTTTGAGATGAGAGAGCTCAGCCTCCAGTTTGGCTAAATAGTTGCATCTCTCACATATATTTGAACCTGTTTGGAGGAGGAGAGGTTGTCCGTGTACATGAGACAGTTGTAACATTGCCTCAAAATTCCCTGATTCACCAGCTGGACTGGAGAGGAAACCATTGACTGACCTTTGGACATGCTAGAGTTATAGGGAAACTGAATTTAAGATGGACCAATAGAGGACAGGGTAATCGTAGAGAGTATAAGAGTAAGTAGTGCTTATGGTTTAATAGTGCTAACTTGTTGGATTACTTAATTGGACCAGTGAAGGGCCTTAGAATGAGAATATGGTGTTTAAATTGAGAGATAGAGCAGTTTTAAGGGAAAAAGTGAAGAGCAGACTTTGTGGAGCCAGGAATAGTTTAAACCCAATTAGGCGGCACTGCCCGCTGTTGCACTATGCTCAAAAATGCGCAAAACCACGCAAAAGAGGGTTTTAAGAGAGGAAGATGAAGGAGTTTTGGAATTGACCCAGAATGGCCAATAAAACTACAGTTTCAAGTCAGTAACCACTCCCACAGGGGCGGGCAGGCTGCTCAATGTTTTTCACTGCCACTGATCAACAGAGAGACTATCCTTTAGCCCAAGCAAAAAATGGCCTCACAGAAACTTACAAACAGTTCAAGAACAGCAAGCCTGTAACTGAACTTTTTTAAATCTCAGAAAAGTGGGAAAAAGCAAGATTTTTTGTTTTTTTGTTTTTTCAGAGATAGCAGAGGTTAACAAGTATCAACAAGTTATAACAGTGCAGTAAATGACCCCACACAAGTTATAACAGTGCAGTAAATGACCCCACACAAGAGTGCTAGGCCAAAGACAGATAAAATGCAAGTTTTGAGAAAAAAAACGATTTTAAAAATAAGTGCAAACAGGAAATTCAGTAAACAGCTCTAGGTTGTGCTCTAAATACAGTTACTAATGCAGAAATCAAATTTAACAAGCCAGAAAATGCTCAAAATAGGCGGCTATGCAGAAAAACTTAGCAAAAAATCAGTTCAATATTCTGAGAGATTGTAGTCAGATGCCATTAAGGAATTATGTGAGACAACAACAAAAAAGAAAAACTCTCACTTTATATCTATATCTATCTATCTATATATATATATATATATATATATATATATATATATATATAGGTTTATAGGTGTGTACTAGACTAATGGCCTGGAGCCTTTACAAGCCTAGCCCATAGAAGTACCCTGGCATTGTGCCACCCGACATTAGTTCCCAGTGCCTCTATCAAGTAGAGCCGCTTGGAGTGATCCTGGGGGGGGGGGACTTTCTATTACCCATCCACTCATCAAGATTTCTCTTGAAAAGGGACAGCGAGGTGCTCTGCTTCACATGTATGGGAAGTCTGTTCCAGAGCATGGGCAGTCTCTGGGTGAGAAATTTGTCCCTCCAGCATGTTCTGTTGATTGTGGTAATGAGGTTGAGGTCTCTACAGCGTGTGGTGCAGTGGGACTGGGATTTCTTTAGATGTAGCATTTCTAACAGAGCTGGGTCAGACATGACTTTGTAAGTCAGAGATTGCCTCTAAGTAGGCGATATGAGATAGAAAATAGCTGGAGTTTTTTGAGTCTGTCCGTGTAGGCATGTGTTTAATGCCTAGGATCCTCTTCGTGAGGTACTTTTGTGGCCTCTCTAGCTGTTGCAGGTGTCTAGTGAGGTACATGCCAAATGGGGCATTATACTCAATGATTGATCTAATGAGGGAAGAGTAGAGAGAGGCATGACTCATTTCTTCCTGGATGCAAAACCCTTGTTAATGAGATGTGCCACATAGAAGGACTTTCTGACCACAGTGGCAATGTGGTGGTCGAAGGAGAGGTTGCTGTCAACCTGCATCCCCAGATCTCTTATAATGCGTTTAGTGTTCAGTGGACTCTCATCAATGTGGTAATTAGTGGGAACTGAGTTTTTACCAAAGGGGATGATGACGCATTTTCTGGAGTTAAGCTTAAGGCCATGGTTTTGACACCAGTCATTGGTCTCAGTGAGGCCTTTCTGTAGGATGTCCACATCACTTGGGGAGTTAATAATGGCTCCTCGCTTGCAGTTGTCTGTGAACTTGGTCAGCCAGAGTCCCTTTGTATTGGCCTGGACTTCTGAGAAGTAGATGCCGAACAGGAGAAGACCCAGGACTGATTCCTGTGGGACTCCACTCATGACTGGTCAGCAGTCTGACTTGGAGTCTGCTACTTTCACACTGTGGGTTCTATCTGTGAGCCAATTTGCAACCCACCTAGTGATATAGGGGTTGATGCCTAGTTTGGTGAGTTTATCCATAATTCCCGAGTGAGGAATGATATCAAAGGCCTTGGACAGATTGAGGTAGGCTGTATGCATTGCCTTACCTTCATCCACAGCCATGGTGACTGACTCAAAGAAGTCAACCAGGTTAAGCAGGCATGATCTCCCTTTCACAAAGCCGAATTGCATGGGGTCTAGAGTTTGGAGATTTCCTATATCTTTGTTAATCAGGTCCATGATGATGTGCTCCATAGCTTTACATATCAGACTTGTCAGGCTAATGGGGCAATAATTCCCTGGGTCTGTAGTGGGTCCCACTTTATGGAGAGGGATGACTGTAGCAGTGCACCATTCAATAGGGACAAAGCCTGAGGTGAGGCTGTGACTGAACAGGGTACACAGATGTGGTGGCAGTTCGCTTTGTAGTTCATGTAGAACACAGCCAGGGATATTATCAGATCCCATGGGAGCTGTATTCTTGGCCTTGGACAATTCAGCTTTAACCTGTGCTGCAGTAATGCTGGGTGCCTGGCATTCTTCCAGCATTGTGATTGGTCCTTTAGGGGGGGATACAGGGGTAAAGTTGGCACTGAATCTGTCGGCTAGTATGGTGGCAATATCTGTTGGCTCAGTATAGGAGGTACCATTGTGCAGTAACTCAGAGCAAATCTGGGTATTGCCGTGGAGGTTCTTGATATAACTATAGAAGGCTTTGTGATTGTTTTTAGTGTCTGCCGCAATTCTGCCTTCATAGCTGGCTTTGGAGGATTTGATGAGAGATCTCAACATTTTGTTGAGGCTAATAAGGGATTTTTCCAGTCTTGAGACTTCACCTTTTTCTGCAACAGATTATTTCTTCTGTTGTAGAGTTTATTAATGGCAGAAGACCACCAGATTGGCTTCCTTATTTTGGAGGAGAACGATTTGGTGCTGTTGGGTATGGCTAGTTCCATGCATTTATGTACATGTTCGTACAGTGCATTGGTGTATGAGTCAGCAGTCATGCAACTATTTTCCATTGGCATGGATGCCGTGAAGTAAGCCACCTCTGTTTTTAAGAGCCCAAAGTCAGCTGTGGAGAAGTTTTTCAAGGTGGTTGCCATTGCGGGGGTGTGGGTGAGATGTGGATTTCCATGGTGATAAGTTTATGGTCGGATCTGACCAGGGAGGGATTGACTATTGATGTAGAGCAATGGTCACCAATGTTAGTAATGACCAGGTCAAGGATGTTGCTTTCTCTAGTGGGGGTCAGAATGAGCTGTTCCAGGGCACTGAAATTCATGAATTCCAGGAAACATTGGGCCAGTGTATTGGTGCTTGAGTAGTTTTCCCAGTTGATGAAGGAGTAGTTGACATCTCCTAATACGAGAGTGTTGGGTTGGACCTTGATAGATTCCAGGGTGCTTAGGAATATGGAGTGAGAGTCTAGGAACATAGTTGGGGACCTATATATCTATATCTATCTATCTATCTATCTATCTATATATATATATATATGGATCTACTTCAGTAGATCGAACTTTTACTAGTTCAAACCACATATGGCTGAGACCATATGTTCGAACTCGTAAAGGTTCGAACACTGACGTAAAACCACATAAAACCAAAAAACACAAAACTAAACATCTATAGCAGGGGGGCTAAACCCCTGCACCCCCCACACCCCCTTTACTTAAATATACCAACTCCGAGATTGCATTACATTGCGAAAATGGGAAATCTTTCCTTTCCACTCTGTACAGAGATCTCCATTCAGTCAGATCGGACTTTTACAAGTTCGAACATATGGTCTCGACCATATGTGGTTCGAACTTATAAACTTTAGATCTACTGAAGGGGACCCATATATATATATATATATATATATATATATATAGACATATATATATATATATATATATATATATATATATATATATATATATATATATATAGACATAGATATATTTTTCTCTCTCTCTCTCTCACTCTCTCTCTATATATATATAAATACATATGTATATATACCTTCAGGAATTGTTTTTTCATTCATTCATTTCTTTTAAATTTTCTGTTGGACATGCTACACTTAAAGAAATCCCAATCCCTCAGAGCTACACGCTCCAGGGATCTAAACCTTGTCATCACAATAAACAAAACATGCTGGAGGGATAGGTTCCTGACCCAGAGACTCCCCAGACTCTGGAATAGATTGCCCATACATGTCAAGCAGAGTGCCTCTTTGGACCTCTTCAAGAGGAACCTTGACGACTGGATGGGAGAAAGGAAATTCACCCCAGGGATCACGTCAGTCGCCCTGCTAGACAGGGGTCCAGGAAAGTAAATAATGTGGGAAGAAATAGCCAGGGAATTGTTATGGCTAGGCTTGTATAGGCCCTAGGGCTGATAGCCTAGTACCAACCTATGAACCTATGAACCTGATGAAAACTGTCATACTTCCACAGTTAAAATGTTTAAAACAAGTTATAAAATGGCTGTATAACCATAGGAACTCAACATGTACATTTTCCCACCTTCTTAAGATGTATTGAGTGGTCTTCCATGCCCTACAACATAAAAGGGTTTTCCTAGTACCGTGATCTGGATTTCCTCAACATACTTTCCTTAGTAGATGCAGAGTGAAACAGCAGACTGTATCACAGCCCTTCCGATTTCAGTGTGCACTGGTTCCCCCCCATAGCTCAATACTTGTGCCTGAAAGGGAATGTGTTGTTTCCTCCCAGTCGTGGTTATCACGTCCTTGGTCATCAAACCACACATACAGAATGGCCCTAACAAAAAGAACTGCTGCCAGTAGAATGTGTAACCATACAGACAGTATATTTAGGGGTGAGGGAGCTTCTCACTGCAAATAAAAAAAAACACTTTTGTTTTTGTTTATTTATTTGATGCTGGTAGTATTGTGTGTTTATGTAGTTACTATTGATGTGTAATTTTCATTGTTGCTGGATTCGATCATTTTGCATTTTTTGTGGCATCATTAATCTGTCTTTTCTCCATCTCATTGTTTAACTATATTAACAATGTATTTCTGCAAACCCAGTCAGCAGATATGACACACCTCTGCAGGTATCAGTACATTTTTATTTAGAAGCAATCAAAGCCTGCTTAGCAGAAAACTGTCCATCAGAAAAGCTTAAGAGGTGTGAATGAAAACGTCCCCATTTTTTAAAAATTTCTACAAGTCTTTTGGGTTTCTAATACTATGACAGGAATGGACCCCATTCCAAAGTCAAACTATGATTAAAGTTCATGAAATTAGTATTGTTTTTATCTTTGATGTTAGCCATAAGTGCTCTTCACAGCACCCGCAATGTGCCCAGAACTGAATCCTTCTGCAATTCATAGAGTTACATGTAACGGTAAGAAGTCTAAGTGCAAATCTAAATTCTTTTTTATAAGACCTTTTACTCCTACTACTATTACCTCTCAACTGTACAGATTTTCACAGAATGTCCAGATTTTTGACTCATATTTTTGGTGTGTTCCTCCTAAAATCTGTACTTTTCTGGCAAATAGCTGAGGATTGAAGTCACTACGTAATGACAAACATGTGAGTTTAAGACTCCAAATCCTTCAGAAAATTCATGTTAACACAAAACCTATCATTCTATCAACTTTCTAAGTTTGTAAGAGCACTATTTAAAATATGTCCCTATTTGTCCCCCCATCATTTAAGGCTTTGTCCAGATTTTTGGCTCTAAGAGGTTGAGAAGTACCGTATCCTTCTTCCACATTGCCCTCATTTCTGCTTGTAAATCCTGGTATTTTACAACTTTGTGTCTCTCTGTACGTAAGACACTGTAATCAGAGTAATTTTAGTGATCAATACTACTTTTGTCTTTTCTTCATGTATTACTATATCTGGTTTTCTCGCATCTATTTTGTGAACTGTTGGCAATGTGTGATGCTATGTGATATAAACTTCTTCATTTTCTATAATGCTTTGTGGCTTATGTTTCAAATGTTTCTTAGCTACTTCAGTATTATAATATTTGTGTAATCCCCAGTGCAACAGTCTTGCCACATTAATATACCTTTCAGTATACAGTCCTTCTGCCATTAGTGTATCACACCCAGGAACAAGATGTGCAACTACTTACAATTCTGTTTTACAAAACCTGAATTTGTCTGTTTCTCTGACATGTTCAATGGACTTTGTAAACTAATGTGCATGTAGTCCTCTATCCTGGGCCGTCAATATTAACCTTTCATCTTTTGGTTTAAATTCACCTCTTCTTAACTATTTTTGTACTCGGTCCTGCTTGACATGAGGTTGTTCCAAGACTTTTTTCTATTTGCAACTATATTTATGCATTTTCTACATTTCTCACCTTCTCATCTGATCCTTCACTTTATATTCTTTCTTTTGTTTTTCAGTTGCTGCCTGATTTTTATTCTACTTCTGGTTTAATTTCCCTTCCCACTTGATACAGATAAGCTTCTGCTAAAATAAACAGGGAAGTCATCTTAGATTTATTCTCCTCATGTTTTAAAACCTTCTGTGTTTGGATCTTGTGAGGTCAACAAATATTTATGCAGTCCGACAATTGTGGATCTATACATGTAATCAATTTTGAGGAGGCCCATACCTCCTTCAGAACAGGGAATATATCATATTGATATACACAGATTTTTATAAATCATTAGATAAGCATGAAGTATTTTTCTTGTTTTTCTTCCAACTGATCCAATACCTTTTGGGGCCAGTCAATCACTCCAAAATTGTAAATTAGGACAGTAAGAGCAAATTGATTTATTGCCTGGACTTTGTTCCTATATGTCAATTAATGTTAGACTTCTAAAATATTCCTTACTGAGTTTTATTAGCATTTGTTCATGTTTTATTGTTGATCTTTCATCAGTTCTCAAATATTGATACACTCCATCTCACTCAAGATCTTTTATATCACATTCCTGTCCCAGACTGATATTTTCTTGGTACTGCAGGTTTCCTGCTTTAAAGGTTGCTTTTGCACATTTATTAAGAACAAATGCCATTCTTATATCATCTGAGAAGTTTTGACCATTTGCAGTTGCGTTTTCAGTTCCTCATCTGACGAACTATATAGTTTTAAATCATCCACAAAAAGAAGATGAGAAGTCTTTACACTTAGTTGTTTTCTGGGAGCCAAATTATTGCCATGACAAAATCTGTTAAGTAGACAGCTTAATGGGTTAAGGGCAAGACAAAAGAACAGAAGTGACAAAGAGTTGGCTTGGAATATCCCCCTTTGAATTTTTATCCCTGGAATAATAATCTGTCCTTTATCATGACTTAATTACTAAGTGTTTTGCCATGGTTTCATGGTCACTGTATTATAATCAGTGTAGGGTGTATCATATACATTTGTAACCACTCTTTTATCCATGAAAATGGGATGCTGTCAAATGCTTTTTTGAGTCTATCCATGCTCTACTTAGATTCTTCCCCTTTTTACAGTTCTCCATTATGACTTTATTTAACAATAAATGATCCTTTGCTCCATATGACTTTTTTTTGTTACCCTTTTGTTCTGTTGCCATAATTAACTTTTCTTCTAAATAATTATAAACTCTATCGGCATCAATTCTAGTGTATAGTTTATATATCCGTGAAAGGCAAGTTATTGGTCTATAGTTTTTAGAATAGCTTGCAGGTTCACTCTTAAGAAGGAGTATTGGTTTTCCCTGTTGTTATCCAGGTTGGCATCCATTCAGGGTGCACATATAAATAGTTCTTACTCATGGCTAACATCTTCATGTAAAGATGTTAATAATTTTAGCCAGAAGTTATGTAATGCATCTGGTCCTGGGGTTTTCCAGTTAGGAGTTTTTCTTAATTTTGTTTCAATTTCTTTGGCCATTACTTCATCACATTCCATATCCTGTACATTTGAACTTCTTATTCTTTCTTTTACTTCTTCTATCCATTCAGCATCTTTGTTATATTCCACAGGAAGTAGGCAGCTTAATGGGTTAAGGGCAAGACAAAAGAACAGAGGTGACAAAGAGTTGGCTTGGAATATCCCCCTTTGAATTTTTATCCCTGGAATAATAATCTGTCCTTTATCATGACTTAATTGCAAAGTGTTTTGCCATGATTTCTTGGTCACTGTATTATAATAAGTGTAGGGTGTATCATATACATTTGTAACCACTCTTTTATCCATAAAAGTGGGATGCTGTCAAATGCTTTTTTGAGTCTATCCATGCTATACTTAGATTCTTCCCATTTTTACATTTCTCCATTTGAACTAGTCTGTTACTTTAAAGTCTGAGCTTAATACAGAATTAGAAATGACACAAGACACCAAGGTTCAAACTTAACAATTTATTAAACAAAAACTTACTAGATAAACAGAAAAAACTAATAAATCATGTACTTACAAGCATATGCATTAACAAAATCATCTTTGCCACTGATAGGGAGACTTCAATCCTATCCAGTGCAGCTATATGTTCAATCAAGGCAAGGCTGACACTGGCAAAATGGCTCTATGCTCAGTTCAGGCTGGTACGGTGATCAAATCCAGATGATGATGATTTCCATTTTAGCCTTTGAGCTTTTTATAGTCTTGAACAAACAACAGGGTCAATAGGTCCAACTAATGACATATTGATCACAAGCTCATCATGAGTTGATGGAATATTTTAGAAAATTACAGATCATTTCCTAAGTTGTAAACAAGTCTCGTAATATCTGGTCTTATGCCTTACTTCCCTTTTCCAAAGAACAGTTAGCTCACAAACTTGTGATATAGTTCCTCATTGGAATCCCCCATATTCTGGTAAACATCTTTTAGGCTGATACAGGTCAACAAAAGTTCAGTTATACCAGTAATCAGTGAGCAAGGCCTGCTCTTAAGCATATTGTATTGTTACAATATTATTGTTACAATATTAGCAATATATACTGAGGTAGATAAACATACACAGTGGTATGTGGCTCAAGGCATAACAAAAAACAGGTAGACTGTGTGGATCCGTCACACCATTCCGACTTTATTTAACAATAAATGATCCTTTGCTCCATATGACTTTCATTTGTTACCCTTTTGTTCTATTGCCATAATTGACTTTTCTTGTAAATGATTATAAACTCTATCGGCATCAAGTCCAGTGTATAGTTTATATATCTGTGAAAGGCATGTTATTGATCTATAGTTTTTAGAATAGCTTGCAGGTTCACTCTTAAGAAAGAGTATTGTCTTTCCCTGTTGTTGTCCAGGTTGGCATCCGTTCAGGGTGCACACATAAATAGTTCTTACTCATGGCTAAAATCTTCATGTAAAGATGTTAATAATTTTAGCCGGAAGTTATGTAATGCATCTGGTCCTGGGGTTTTCCAGTTAGGAGTTTTTCTTAATTTTGTTTCAATTTCTTTGGCCATTAATTCATCACATTCCATATCCTGTACATTTGAACTTCTTATTCTTTCTTTTACTTCTTCTATTCATTCAGCATCTTTGTTATATTCCACAGGATCTTCACAGATATTTCTCCAAAATGTGTCTATTTCATCTTTTTTTCATGGTGTTTCAGTTCTGTCACTCGTCCCTCTCTATCATAGATGTCAAGTGGGTGAGGTATTTCATTTAGATGCTTTAATACATAGAAACACATCAAGATAGATAGCAGCATCATAAAATACAAACAAACTGGTTAACAGACAGACCTTACATGCATACAAGCTTACATCACAACAGCTTACTACAAAATGGCAGTCAGACTTGCATGTGCTCAGTATTTATACACTTGTACAAGCCCTAGGATAGCTTCTTAAAGATACATACACACACATTGATCTACATCCTCCCTCTTAAAAAGATTGCCCTTTGAAAAAACAATATCAGAGTCAGACATGCATTATTATAGACATTTGAAACAAAACACAATATTCATGTTCAACTTGCCATGGATCTACTACATGGTTTATAGAAATGACCATATCTCATAACATAACAATCTGGAGTGACTTTATTAACAGGGGCAGTCTTCACTGCACAATTCATATCAGGAACTTCTGGATTTGTCACAGGAACGGGAATATTCTCTGGAACTTTCTCTGGAATTGGAACACCGGACGACTCACTCTGAGATAGAGTGTCTTTCTCACAGGCTAGTTGTTGTGGCATAGGCCTCAAATGTTTCCAATTCCACCTAAAGTCTGCTCTTTGTGATCCCACAATGTATGATCTCAGCTCTGGGCAAATATTCTTCACGATACCAATCCGATCATAACCTCTGGATGTTTGCATCTTTCCCACTTCTCCTTCTCATAATGGATTGAATGTTCTGCTGGTCTTATCATAGTAGGACTTCTGGGTTAGGCGTTTCTTCAACAGATTGGCTTTCACTGACCTGTTTTTCTTGACACATGGAACCAACAATTGACTACTGATTGGTAGTGTTTGTCTCAACAGAAGTCTCTGAGCAGGTGAACTAAGATGTTTATCATGAGGAACATTTCTGAGATTCAAGATATTCAGGAAAACATCAGTATTATCTTGTTTTGACTTCTCTAGTAACTGTTTTACGCTTTGAACTGCATGTTCTGCAAATCATTTGACTGTGGGTACTCGGGGCTACTCATGACATGAGTAAAGTCCCATTCTTCTGCAAATATTTTGAAATGTTGGCTTGTAAACTGCATGCCACTGTCAGAAATAACTTTGTATGGACTACCATGGACAGCAAAATGATGCTTCATCTTAGTAATGACAGTACTGGATGATGGATTGGGAAATAGGTCAATCTATAACCAATTAGAGTAAGAGTCTACTAACACCAAACAATGTTCACCATTCCACTTGAAAATGTTGGTGGCTACTGTTGACCAAGGTAGTTAACGAATCTGGTGGACTTGTTGTGCTGCAAATCTAGACTTGCAGAAACAGTAACAAGGAAATATTGTACACAAAGTGCATAGAAAGTGTTGGGACTTCAGAGGATGGAAGAGCAGAAAGACTACAGCAGAGAAGGATAAGATGGAGCCACTAGGTGCATCAGAAGGTTAAGAACTTGAGAATGACTTAGCAGAGGGAAAATTGGCACAAGAATATTAAGAGGGTGTCCTCTTATTAATTAACTGAGATAGAAAAGAAAAGATCATCAAACAGTGACATATGAGTCATACAAACTTGTTAACCCAAAAGTGTATTCACCTGTAGTTAATTGTGGTGTATTAGTTTTCACTAAATTCCTTGATGAGTGACTAAAAAAGACACTATAGAGAATTATCATTATTATCCAGGATGGTGGACACCTCCATGGGAAGGGGTTAGCATAAAGGTTAAGATCTTTACCTCACATATTCAAGTTACAAGCTTGATCCTAACCTCTGGCTGTTGACTAGGCTAGTAATAGTCTGTAAACTGACAACCTTTTATTAACCTATGAACCTATGAAGGAGAAATATCAGATTCCATTGACAGTTGCTTACAGTTTATATCCCTGACTGCACTGAGGTAAGTCAGGCAAAATTAATTTTGGGAGTCTGGGAAGTATTAGCTGGAAGTTTTCACAGAAGCAAGTGTAGTTTGGGCAATTCTTCTATGTTACTTTCAGAAAAGGAGATGGAAGGAATTAAGCAATGATTACTTGAAAGATAACAGAAAATAAACATTATTTTCAGCCAGGGTTTCTCAGAGTGTTTTGCATATGAAGACCTTTTTTTTTTCCTGGGAGGGAGATGTCTAGTATATGGACTCAATTACTTCTAGGAAAAGGCATAGCAAAAGGCGGGTCTATATTATAAGAGCGACATTTGAAAACATCAAACAACATATGGTTGACACCATATGGTCGATGTCTTCAAACATCGACCTTATAAAAAGACAAAAAAAAAAAAAAAAGAAAAAGGTACCCTAACTGGTTTAAGCAGGGGAACAAGCCCTCCTGCACCCCCCACACACCCCGCTACTTAAATATACCAACTCCAAGACCACACTACACTGCAGTAGACAGAAATCTCCCCTTATGGAGATTTCCGTTTACACGCTCGAGATTCTGAGCGTTCGATATTCTCATGTCGACAATGTCAGATTCTACATTGTCGGCTTTCGAGAATATAATATAGACCCCAAAAGGCAGTACCCCCAGAGGACAGCAATGATCTATGAACCTTAAATTAACAATAATAGTATTTGTTCCCTGGAAGCTGGAGATATCTGTGTGAAATAAGCCATCAACATGAAGCAAACTGAGGAGAAGAAGCTAGGGAAAAGATCAGAGTGGTCCTGCAAGCAAGATAGGCCACCCAAATTAGGTATGGAGTTTCTGTAGGATAAACGGCCACAAAGAAGAAGTGCTCAAATAATTTGATGGCAGGAGGATGAGGCACAGTGTTGACTGTAAATTGTTAATATATGGCAGGATTAAAACAGCAGGCAGAGAGAATAATGCAGACGTGTTTCTGGAGGATACAAATAGGCTGCAAGATAATGCAGAATAATGGAGGCAAGATAACTATGCAAAGTCTAGAAAGAGGAAGTACAAGTGGAACAAGACACACTACAAAAAGGAGTTTGAAACTGGAGGAAGCAGTGCAGGTCATGCAGAGAGGAAGTATAACACATTATAGACATGTGTACAGCAAACTGCAGCATCTTTGGAATGTGGCATATTAACAAGAGACAGGGTAAGTGAGTTTCTAAACTCTGAGGAGCAGGCACCATTGATATGGGATCAGAGCAAGGAGGAGGAGGAGGTAAATCAATGGATCACAGGGTAAGAAAAATAGAAGCAGTTAAAAACATCAAAGTAAGCAAAGAAAATATCCATTTACTGGAAAAGAACAGGGAAAAATAATTAGCTCCTGTAGGGAACCAGCAGTAGACAATGGACACCCATGATTTCTGTCTTAATGCTGGCCTCTGCTGGGTGACCCTTGACCTGGTAATGGGGAATGAAATTTACAGCATTATTGCTTAGGATTACCCACCACTTATATACAGCATTGTTGCTTAGGTTTACCTACCACTCATATACAACATTGGTGCTTAGGATTACCCACCACTGGCATACAGCATTGCTAGTTAGGGTTACCCACCAGTGGTATACAGCACTGGTGCTTAGAGTTATCCACCACTGGTATACAGCATTAGTGCTTTGGGTTACCTACCACTGGTATATAGCATTGCTGCTTATATTTACCACCGATGGTATACAGCATTGCTGATTAGGTTATCCACCAATGGTATGCAGCACTGCTACTTAGGATTACCTACCACTGGTATGCAGCATTGGTGCTTACAGTTACCCACCACTGGTGTATAGTATTGGTGCTTAGGGTTACCCACCGCTAGTTTACTGCATTGGTGCTTAGGGTTACTGTAGAACAGAGTGTATGTGCTGTATCTTTAGGAAGCATATCAAGGACTGAACATGCATATATAAATAGCAAGCATATGTTATACCCAATGCCATTTTGAAAGTGCAGCCAGAGAGTGAGCATGTATGAATGAATGTAGCTAGTTTGTATACAAGTTGCCTAAGTTAAAGTTACTAAGCTTCAGTATTAATGTGTTTGTATATAATAAAGCTGCTTGAACAGAACCCACAAAGACTTGTCTATTGTATCCTGACTAGATGAGCGACATGGTGTCAGAAGTGAGATTCCAGAATCTGATATTTAGAGCTACGATGTGCAAAGATAACAGTGAAGGTAAACTAAGAGAAACGAGCATGAAAAAGGGCCAGAAAAGAGCCAAACATAATGAAAACTTGCACGAACAGTTTATTTAAAAAAAAAAAGGTAAAACGGAGCATTACAAGGGCACAAACCACATTATAAGACAAGCAAGAGGCACAAAAGGTTTATTAATTAAACAAAATGTTTAAGATTAAGATGTTTGATAAAATAACTATCAGAAAACCAAAATTAGTATGTTTAAAGTAAAATGAGTATATTTAAAGCAAAATTAATATGTTTAAAGCAAAGCTGGCATGTTTTGAGTAAAATGAGCACAAGAAAAGTACAATGGGCAAACGAGCAAAACAAATATGATAAGGCCAAAAAGGGCACATTAAGAATAAATAAAGCAAGGCGACTGCATGTTTTTTGGCAAAGTGCTGTGTTTTGGCATAACTACTACTTCGTATTGTATCAAAGGCATAACTAGATTTATTCAAAGTACCTCAAAATGTGTAAAAGTACTTACAGTGTATGGTTATGACTGTGCATGTATTCCTAAGAGTTTATTTGTGTGCAAAGTGCAACTATTTCATGAAGTACAGTCAAAGTACAGCCATTTTGAAAAGCTTCTTGTGCTGGGTGTGCCTATTCACAAACTGCCACCATTACAGAGTGCTTCTTGCACTGTAAAGAATTATCTAGTAAGGTACATACATTTTGGGGAAGTTTCAGTGTGCTGTGTACTGTTTATTCACAAAGTGCAGTCATTTCAATTTTTTTTTCTCTGACCTTCTTCTGCCCAGTTCATTCACACAAAGCAGTTATTTGAAATGTTTCTAACACTGATAAGAGGTGATTTCTAGCAGTACAGTAATTTCGAGAGTATTACAGTGCCTGAGAGACTTATTTCACAAAGATCAGTTATTCAGAGGCTTGTTGTGCTATTGGGCAAAGTCGAACGTCAAACACAGAATAACACCAGAAAAGGAAAAAACAGACGGTAACGACCGTCAGCTAGGTTCAAAAAGGCAGCGATGAGACACCGGCTCGGACTAAATAAAAAACTTTAATAAAACACTTCCAAACTATAACATCCACGTTAAGCGCTTTCATCTGCTAAACATGCAGACTTCATCAGAACAATTAATTGTGTATCAATACGCTAATTTAAAAACTTTTTGGCGCCAAATGTGCTTCACAAATTTAAAGTTCAAGTGCTATTATTTAACAAAAAAATAAATAAACAATGAATAAATATTAACACATAAAACTGACATACTTAATATAAATCATCAATTGATAGATTATATATATATGCCCTATACTAATACAAAATAATATGCATTATAATTTAAAATAAACATCATATTGTTCCTACAATAAAAACTTTGCTATAACATCTTACGTGACTTCACACGAGTGAACTACCCTGTCATGACTTATAAAATACTTCGTATATCATATAATTATTCTAATGGTACTTTGTTATCTATAATAGAATTGGAAAAATTGAATAAGGACATAATGAATGATTTACTGTTTCCCCAATGGAGTGAATTGTATGATAAACAATTTAAATTAGCTGACATTAAAGCAGGAAAAATATATGAGAGGAAAAATAAAAAGATTGTACGAGACATGGAACAATATAAGGATAATAAAGCATATATTTGGAAGTATACATATAATAATGATGAGAATAACAGGATATGAGATGGTAATGACGAGTTACATGAGGAAAGGGGTGCAAATTTTCAAGGTGGACGTTTTTACACACCACACAAAAAGCAGAACTATCAGCAGAGAAACCGAAGAAATCGATGGTAGAAAATGAGTATTTAAATAAAAATAAAAATATACACGATTGTGATGAATCATTAATATTAAATACACATAAGGAAGTATATGATAGAAATACAGATGAAGAAGAAAAAATCATTCATGAATACAATGGCTTAAAGATTTATAACTACACTAGTAGTATTATTAGTGAAGAACACGGCTCACTTTTCATGAAAGGAATGAAATTCATACCAACAGTTGGTTTTGATGTAGTCGATACTATAACTGAATTTAAACTATATTGTAGAAGGCTAAATTTAGCCCTATTATTTACTGAAAATAATAAGTCTATGAATATGACTAATAGTAATCGAAATGTATGTAGGAAAAAAGTACATACATTCCCCCTTGCCATAAAAAGGTGTCAAATTTTGAGGAATTGGTTTGTTTAGACATCCAGTTTTTTAAAAAATTAAGTGACAAACAGTTAATCAATGATAATTTAAGTACCAAGGATAGACGATGTCTGGTGGAGTTGGCTAGAAATAAGAACATAAGAGTCATGAAACCAGACAAAGGTGGGGGTATAGTACTTCATAATTCGTTTGATTATATAAATGAAATGCAGAATATATTAATGGATTCGGGTAATTATGAGATTACTTCTTTAAATGAGATCAATATTAGTTATAAGAAGATAGACTTGGCATTAGATGAATACCTAATAGATCAAAGAATAACTGAAGAAATATACAATTTTACGAAGGTTGAATTTCCCATTTTGGCTACTATTGTAGGTATCCCCAAAGTACACAAGAATATAGTAAAACCACCCTTCTGACCCATCATATCTGGTAGCAAATCAAAAACGTTCCAATTAGGAGTGGTAGTGGATAGATGGGTCAAACCGATATATAACAACATTCCACACTTGGTAAAGGACTCTTGGATGTTTTTATCACATCTTACATCTGATTTATGGAGAGATAAAGTGACCTATATAACGATTGATGTGGTTGATTTATTTTCAAGTATCCCAAGGGAGGAAGGACTGGAAGATTTTTGTAGTAGTCTTAGGAAACACTCCAATATGACTTGGGATCGTATTAACCTTATTACGGATATGATGGGAATTGTTCTGGATAATAACTTTATATATTTTGAAGGGGAGTACTATAAACAAACAAAAGGAGTGGCAATGGGGGCATCTTGTGCCCCCATATTTGCTAATATGGTTATGTTAGAATGGGAAAACAAATATCTATTTCAAAGTAAGTATTATAAGTTTATATCATACTATTCTAGATTCCTGGACGATATATTCATATTATGGAATGGACCAGATGAGGTTATCAAAGAGTTCATAGAATATATTAATCAGACTAGTGAATTTTTAAAGTTTACATATAATATTAGTAAAGATGGGATAGCTTATTTAGATATATTTATAAGACATACTATGAATGGCTTCCAGTCCGAAATATATCGGAAAGAAACATTTTCAAATGGATATCTGGAATATACTAGTGATCATCCAAAACATATTTTGAAAAACATATTTAAAGGACAATGCATAAGGGTAGCAAGAATGTCTTCTAATTTTGAGGTAATGGATAAGGAGATGGAATTTGTTACCTCTATGTTTGCAAATAGGGGTTACCCTAGATGGTTATTAGAAGACGTATCTAACTACATTAGAAATGAGTGGAGTAAAAAATATCCCCCCATTTTAGGTGTGGAGTTTATTAATAAGAATAAGGTTTCAGATTAAATAAATTCCTTTAATAGAGTATGTGTTTTGATGTATTCACCATATAGTAATGAAATTAGGAATATTATTATGAAACATTGGAATTCTTTAATAGTGGAAGATGAGGTAAAAAATATAGTAGGCCCAAAACCTAGTTTTGTATATAAGACGGGTATGAGTATAAGAAAATACTTACAACATGGTTCAGGAGATAAAATGAACATTAATAAAAATGGGGCAACCAAGAAATGTGGGTCATGTAAACAGTGTTATGTGATCAATGAAGGTGATGGATGTAAACTGGATGATATCAACAAGACGTACATTAAGTTTAAAAGGGGAAAGTGTAACACTAAAAATATCATATATTTGGCAAAATGTGTATTATGTTCCGCGTTTTATATAGGAAAAACCGAGAGGCAGTTACATAAGCGGATTTACGAACACCTATATAAAATAAAAACCAAAGATACAAAAAACGCACTTTACAGACATATAAAAAAACATAATGAGGGACATAGTTTTAGATTTGGAATTATAGATCAGGTTTATAATTTCATTAGGGGAGGAAATTTAAAGGCAGTATTAAGTAAAACGGAGACTGTCTGGCAAATAAGAACAGATGCAACGAGGGAACCAGGTTTAAATGAGTATATATCTATAAAACCTTTTCTTGAATTACAGTAAGGGTAGAAGTAACAAATGTTTCCTTGTTGCGAAACAATTATACATAGTATGAAGTTTTACTTCAAATTTTAAATTTTTATTTTTTTATATCCCTCACTACTATATGGTAATACCTATTTTCTAGTTATAAGGTATGTTAACAAGTTTATACATACAATTATAGATAACAAAGTACCATTAGAATAATTATATGATTTACGAAGTATTTTATAAGTCATGACAGGGTAGTTCACTCATGTGAAGTCACGTAAGATGTTATAGCAAAGTTTTTATTGTAGGAACAATATGATGTTTATTTTAAATTATAATGCATATTATTTTGTATTAGTATAGGGCATATATATATATAATCTATCAATTGATGATTTAGATTAAGTATGTCAGTTTTATGTGTTAATATTTATTCATTGTTTATTTATTTTTCTGTTAAATAATAGCACTTGCACTTTAAATTTGTGAAGCACATTTGGCACCAAAAAGTTTTTAAATTAGCGTATTGATACACAATTAATTGTTCTGATGAAGTCTGCATGTTTAGCAGATGAAAGCGCTTAACGTGGATGTTATAGTTTGGAAGTGTTTTATTAAAGTTTTTTATTTAGTCCGAGCCGGTGTCTCATCGCTGCCTTTTTGAACCTAGCTGACAGTCGTTACCGTCTGTTTTTTCCTTTTCTATTGGGCAAAGTTACAAATACTGGCATAAATTTCTAACTTATGTGTATGTGTGTTTGTGTTCATGCATATTTGCAAAACCGTTCACTGGGATCTGTTAATATGGCAGACAGATTCCAAAAGCCCTCACCACTTGTATTTGATCAGAATATTGCAGAGAGTTGGAGAATATTTTAGAAAAATGATATTTTTTAACAAGTAGCTTATTCTAATAAAGATGCATGCACCAGGGCATTCATTTTGCTAAACCTAACTGGGTCAGAGGCCATTGAAAGAGAGCATTCATTTGTGTATTCACCAGCAGTATATGAGGGAGAAGGTGAAAATCATCATATTGCTGTACAGGCATAATCACGGGAAGACCCTAAATGTTTGAAGTGCAAATTCAGGGAAATGTGCAACCCCCAGACAAATATAACATTAGAGAGGTATTTGTTTTACACAAGAGATCAGAGCATGGTTTCAGCAAGCTCCAGAGCAAATGTAGATAGCATGCAACACGTGTAAAACAGAAGGAGGCCTAAGCACATGGCAGCCACAGCCCCTGCTGGTTCCCCATGGAAACCATGTAGTTTTCCAGCAAGTTCTAAGATAGGAGCATGCTCAGTGCAGTACAAGTGGGAATCAGCAAAACCCAAATCCAGCTTTATTGTTAACTGTTGCAACTGTGGTGCCAGTCATGAGTCTAAAAGAGAGAGATGCTTAGCATTTGGTCAGCAATGTCACAAGTATAAAAAATGGAATTGTTGTTCCTACTTCCTTGCAACATGAATATATCCAGATTTTGCATCCTGGTCACCCAGGTTCTTAATCTACCAAAAGAAGGACAAGAAAACTAGTATTTTGGCCTTCGCTAGTGAAAGACATTAATAAAGTACTTTCTTCTTGTTGAGTATGCAATAGTACTAAACCCCATTTGCAAAGAGAACCACTTCAGCTAAGTTAAGTTCCTGAACTACCTTGGTCAACAGCAGCCACTGACATATTCAAGTGGAACAATCAACATTACTTGTAGACTCTTATTTGAACTGGTTTGAGATTGATTTACTACCTAATCTAACATCCACTACTGTTATTACTAAGTTGAAACATCATTTCTCAGTCCATGATAGTCCATACAAAGTTATTTCTGACAATGGTACTCAATTTACTAGTCAGTTGTTTCAGAAATTTGCAAGAGAATGGGACTTTTCACATGTTACTATTAGTCTAGAATATCCACAGTCAAATGGACTAGCTGAACGTGCAAATTTACTCAATCTCAGAAACATACCCTGTGATGATATGCTTGGCTAGTCTGCTCAGAGACTTTTATCCAGGTAAACCAGAACAACACTGCCTATTAGTTCCAGTTTATTGAGGCCTAAAGCTAAAAACAACAGAACCATCAGAGCCCAATTATTCAGGATGCATTCTTTCCAGAAGTCCAGTTATGATAAATCGAGCAGATTTCTTCGTCCATTGAAAGAAGGAGAGACAGTGAGGATACAAGCAGCGAAAAGTTTCAACCAGATTGGTCAAGTAACAGGCATATGTACAAAGCTGAGATCCTACTTTGTAGAATCTGAGGGTGTGGAGTACAGGAGAAATCACAGACATCTTCCTTCCTCTCTAGATCTCAGAGCAATTCAGACAATGTTCCTGTTCCAGAATGTGTCTTACCTTCTACTTCCATTGCTGAGGATGTCCCCAATATTCCTAACGTTGAACATTCAGCAGAGACAGTTCCAGTTGCTTAGTCTAATTCCCAGTTTTATGTCACATGATTTGGTCATACTTACAGACCTAGTGTGAAATACACAGCGACCTAGACATAACTGTATATATGTACCTAGTTCTGTATAATTGCATGACAAAGAACTATTTCTATTGTTTGCATGTCAATTTATATTATCAGCATTGCAGTTGCTTAGTCTAATTCCCAGTTTTATGTCACATGATTTGGTCATATTTACAGACCTAGTGTGAAATACTCAGCGACCTAGACATAACTGTATATATGTACCTAGTTCTGTATAATTGCATGACAAAGAACTATTTCTATTGTTTGCATGTCAATTTATATTATCAGCATTGCATGGTCTGTTTCTCAAAGAGGGAGGATATAGAACCAAATTGTGTGTGTGCTGTATCATTAAGAAGCATATCAAGGACTGAACATGCATATAAAAATAGCAATCACGTGTTATATTCTGTGCCATTTTGAAAGTGCAGCCAGAGAGTGAGTATGTGTGAATGAATGTAGCTAGTTTGTATACAAGTTACCTAAGTTAAAGTTAATAAGCTTCAATCATGATGTGTTTGTACCTAATAAAGCTGCTTGAATAGAACCCACAAAGATGTGTTTATTACATCCTGACTAGATGAGCGACAGTTACCCACCACTGGTATATAGCATTGGTGCTTAGAGTTATCCACTACTGGCATACAGCATTGGTGCTTAGGGTTACCCACCACTGGTATACAGCATTGGTGCTTTGGGTTACCTATCACTGGTATACAGCTTTGGTGCTTAGGGTTACCCACCACTGGTATACAGCTTTGGTGCTTAGGGTTACCCACCACTGGTATACAGCATTGGTGCTTAGGGTTACCCACCACTGGTATACAGCTGTGGTGCTTAGGGTTACCCTCCACTGATGCACAGCATTGGTGCTTTGGGTTGCCTACCACTGGTATACAGCATTGGTGCTTAGGGCTACTCACCACTGATGTACAGTATTGCTGCTTAGGCTTACCCACCACTGGTACATAGCATTGCTGCATAGGTTTACCACCGATGATATACAGCATTGGTACTTAGGGTTATCCACCACTGGTATACAGCATTGGTACTTAGGGCTACCCAGTACTGATATACAGCATTGGTGCTTAGAATTATCCACTACTGGTATACAGCTTTACTGCTTAGGGTTACCCACCACTGTATAGAGCATTGCTGCTTAGGTTTACCCACCACTGGTATACAGAATTGGTGGTTAGGGTTACACACTACTGGTAAACAGCACTGGTGCTTAGGGTTACCCACCACTGATATATAGCATTAGTGCTTAGGGTTACCCACCACTGATATATAGCATTAGTGCTTAGGGTTACCCACCACTGGGATACAGCATTGGTGCTTAAGGTTACCCACCACTGATATAGCATCCTGGTAAAAATCAATGTTAAAAGTCTTGAAAACTAATTCGATTTCTGCTCAGGACTCTTAACCCTTATGAAAGCACTCTGGCTAAGGGTAGATACAGTGTGTTTTATGTAGAAGAATGCAAGGGGTCATCAGTACAGTGCCCTATTTCAACTATCCAGTTTGATGTTTTGAGGTTATTCAGTTACATTCTTTCTGATACAGTGATACCTGGGAAGCTATTGAGCCTTTATACCTATAATTGGATTTCTAAGGAAATACAGGTTAAAGGATTTCATTTACATCCCAGCTGCCTGAGAAATGTCAGTGCATCACTGAGGTTTCATATCCCTATTTTACTTCATACAATATTTTTTTAAAGTATTAAATTATAATTCAAAAGTCACAATGTTCACAACAATAAATGATAACAGAGAGCAAGTGATGATGCAGTAATAGAGATATCCTTTATCAGCAGTAAACATTATCAAATGCTATAGTTTGCAAGTATAACTATTAGGTCTATAGAGTCAAGTTATTATCACAGAGCATTATGATTAATAATGCTGCCATTATACGGTACTAGCTTCATCATAAATGATATTATACTCCCACAGATATTTACCTACTGCTGCTGCAACTATCACAGACTTAAAATGCCTACTGTCAGACATAATCCCAGACTCTAAACACACCATATGTAAAGGAAATTAGTATCTATACATAATCTGTTGTCCTTCATAGCACACTGTACATAATAGTGTATATCCCCTACAACTGCTGCTACTGATTAGAAGGGGCAACACTCAGTTGCCTAACTTCTTATGGAAAAGCACTAATAAAGATAGTTAATATTTCTAAATGTCTAGATACAATATGTAATAACAAACAATTCAGTGTTAATGATGCACTTTCATAGCACTTACACTTAGTTTCATTAGGAAATGTGACATCTTTTTCTTAAATACTGCAATCTAGTTATATAGAAACACTTCAACTAATTGCTAACAAAAAAAAAAAAAAAAACAACTGCTAAGAGATTATCAGCACCAGACTAGTGCCATATATATTGCTTATCATCAAGATTATAAAACTAGAGGACGGTCTACTAGTGCAAGTCCAGAGTGTCCACCTTTGCCAGCGTAAAGCACTGGTTGTGAAGTAGGCTTGAGTAGCCCATGATCAACTCAGTTACCTCAAAATAAAGGACAGGGATCACCCACAGCTGTCAATTTCTCTGACAGTGACCAGGCAGCAATGCAAGTGAATGCAAGGCATTGGATTATACAGCAATAACCCACGCCTGGGTGTGGGTAATGCTGGATTTACCCACGGTTGGTGTGGTTTGGTCATGAGGACAAAGCCTGAGTGGCCAAACAAAGACAACCGTGGGTAAATCCAGCATTACCCACACCCAGATGTGGGTTATTGCTATTATACAATGACATTATTTAAGGGGAAAAAAATTACTTTTCTTAAATAATGGCATTGTATAATGCCTCCTTGCTGCTCTTCTGCAGCTGTCTGGTATTCTGCAGCAGTTCTGATGTACTGTGCATGCGTATGCTTATGCAGTACATCAGAGATGTGGGTGGAAGCAACGGAGAAAGCAAGATCTCCGTTGCTTTTTACAAAGTGTCTCACTATGTTAAAGGAGTTTAACATAGTGAGACAGCTTTAAAAAAAGCAACGGAGAAAGGAAGATCTCCGTTACTTTTTTAAAGCTGTCTCGCTATGTTAAACTCCTTTAACATAGCGAGACAGTGTGTAAAAAGCAACGGAGATCTTGCTTTCTCCATTGCTGTAAAAAAAGACTTATACTAATGGAAAAAGTCCGGGCAACCGGACCTTTTTCCATTAGTATAAGTCTAATTTACAACGTGCACGCTGACCAATCAGCGTGCACGTTTTGGAATATTAATGGGGGTTCATTGTATAATAGGTATTATACAATGGTAGATGCCTTGTGCTGCATGCATGAGAATATATATGAACGCACATTCTCTGTCACAGCATGCTAGTTCCATGGTGCACAAGTGCATAAAAAATGCAGTCAAGCCTAACTGTGACAGGCCTACATGGTGCCTACCTCCCTACTTGGTGCTGAGGTAACAAATAGCCAGGTAGGCAAGAGGTTTTATTCCCTGGAAAAGGAGGATCGACATTTTAATGGGGATACATCAGGGTGTTGCTGGAAAAATGTGGGAGCTGTGGAGAATGAAGCATAGAGGAGCAGGTTAAGAGATCCAGATGACTGAAGCAGAGATGTTAAAAGAATGTTTGTGTGTGTGTGTGTGTGTGTGTGTGTGTGTGTGTGTGTGTGTGTGTGTGTGTGTGTGTGTGTGCGCGCGCGCATGTGTGTGTGTGTGTGTGTATGTGTGTGTGTGTGTGTGTGTGTGTGTGTGTGTGTGTGTGTGTGTGTGTGTGTGTGTGTGTGTGTCTGTATACATACAGTCTACTTGTTGGAATGGAATTCTGACAGAATGCATTCCATGATGAGTAAACTTATTGAAATTAATGCATTTCAGAGAGAATAAACGAGAAACCAGTATGTTTTTTAGATTGCTGAATTCCAGAGATAGGGAAAATTTTTCCCCTATCTCTAGTGTTGTGTGATTAATTATTAGAGTTGGTATATTTAATTTAATAGGGCTGTAGAGGACTGTGTCCACCACATTGGGTGCAGGGGGACTTGTCCCCTGTAAAAACACTTTTTTTTATTAGTTCATTTTGAACAGTTTTGTTTGATGAAATTGTCTTCATAGTGGTTGCCTTATATATATATATATATGGGTCTACTGCTTTTAATCGAATAGCACTTATTCGAAAAAGAACAGAAGACAGCTCAGTTACGCGAAAGTGCACTTATTCAAAAGTGCACTTTTGCAAAACTCGGTTCAACGAACCAATAAAAAGATAAAAAAAAAATAGAAAACACTTACTAACATTACATTGAGTGGGGGCTGTGCCCCCACACCCCCCTACTTAAATATACCAACTCTGAGATCACACTACAGTGGAGAACAGGTAAATTCCATAGTCCCCACTGTAGTGTGCCTCGGTGCTTCAGTTTCCCTGAACGGTTCATTAAACCGTGCTTCGCGGAAGTGCACTTTCGCGTAACAGAGGATCCACTGTTCGTTTTCGAACAAGTCGATTTTCGGTCTTTTACAGTAGACCCATATATATGTGTGTGTGTGTGTGTGTGTGTGTGTGTGTGTGTGTGTGTGTGTGTGTGTGTGCATATATATACAGCATACATACACAAAATCACACACACATACACACACACACACACACACACATATATATATATATATATATATATATATATACCAGTGTGTTTTCATGAGCTGGGGTACTCTCATCTTAACACTGCAGATTCGGGCCTAGTGGCCATTGTCAGTTTTATATCTAGTAATCTCTTTGGCAAATGTACTATACCACTGGTAATTCACAGTGATTTGACTTGTAATTAAGTATAATGATTTCTTCAGTCTGTTCCATGAATGTCACACTTGTCTTATGCAAGAGGTGGAACTTTTTATTACTTGAATGTATATTTCCTATATATCTGGCTGAAGTCATCACATATCAGCACACAATAACTATTTTCCCTGACTGCCCTAACTAAAACCATACAAGTAACATTAAGAATGCTTGCTAAAGATTTGTGCCTGATTCAGTAGGTAAGAGGTTTTGTTTTATATACAGAGTGTTGTGTCTGAAGCACCACATGTTCTTCGACGTTTTCAACTATTTTTCTACCACATTCCATAACAGCACTTCTGAAGGACTGTAATACTACCACAAACCTTCGTATCATACTCTACTGTCAGTAAAAGTTTCGGGCCTATCATAAAGTTTACTTTTGCAAAATATCAGTTTTCCAACAGTAAAACTACTGTGTGATGTGATTACTGACAAGTTGTATGCCAAACTGTATTATCACTGTTTTGAGCTGTAATTCTTTTTGTCAAGTTTGAGCAGCGCTATGAGGAATAATATGTGGGAATAAAAAAACTCATATAATAAATCTCACTTTCACAAATTACATTTTCGGCCAAATTGGTTTTAATGAAATAGGAAATAATTTGATAAGGTGTACTACAATATATTGTTGAAATACTGAAGTATAACACTTTTCAGTTTTGTAAGGGAGCACTTTATAGATTTAATGTATGAAATGTGATTAAAAGATAAATAGAATACTTCTTTGTAATTCCAGGATCGCAGAATTATAGAATAGTCCAAGTCTACATGAGATTTCATTTAGTTACTAGTTTATGGGCACAGTTATGAGTCCATGTGGTCAGTGAAAAATATTTTAACTATCTTCCTAGTCCTTACATGATCTGGGAGCCTGCAGACAAGCTAGAATAAATAGCATGTGTACTATAAACCTTTTTATGGAATTAAGTGATTGTAATCTTTATGCATCGCATCTTCCCAATTTTATGACACCTTTAAAACTCAGCCCCACCACTACTACTGCACATAAACTTTATCTTGATTTGTCATTTTGATCACTAGTCTGTATAGTAAGTAGTAAGACTATCTAATTATTTGCATACAAATTAATTAAGGCAATTAACTTCTAAACTGTGAAAAGAGTGGCAGATGTGCAACCTTTGTACCCAGGGACTCAAGTCTGCGAATTAGGGCACTTCAGAATCAACAGAAATAGTGGGAGATTAGGGCACCTCAGGTCTGTCAGTAATGGTGGGAAAAGTACAATGTGCAATGAGATTACAACTCTAACACTGGCATTTCTAAAAATGGACTCAAATTAAATGCTAAAATGTGTACTTTCACCACTTTTGGTAGACACCCCTCCAGGGACCTAGGAACCTGGGTTGATAATTCCCTCTCTTCTGACCATAATGTGTCGACAGTTGTCATGAAATCCTTTTATTATTATTATTATTTATTATTTTATACTCAGCTTATTAGGCTGGGGTATTCTTTTTCTCAAGCCTCCGAGGACTCTGCAGTATTGTTTACATGTTGTTATTACTTGTTTCTTTCAGAGTTTATTTCAATATTTCTTGTACTGAGTTGCACTTTGCACCTTGTGTGTATATGTATACGTATATGTACTTTTCTGTCTTGTTATTAATAGTTGCATGTATGTCGTTTGTCTTGTTCTTAATAGTTGCATGCATGTCATTTATGTAATTCATACTTGGAGAGTCACTGAAACCAGAGTCAGATTCTTTGTATGTGTGCAGACTTGGCCAATAAATGTGATTCTGATTCTGATTATTTAGCGCAGCCAATTGCCAAAAGAATATCAGCAAGGTCGAAAGATGTAATCACTCTCTTCTAATCAGCAATGATCAGACCAATTAACAATGCCCCTTCAGGATGCATTTCACTAAACATATCAAACACTTAGAAAGACCCCAACAATTTCTAACCAAAAACATCACTAGCTTAAAGTCTCTGAGCTATCAAGAGAGGCTAAAAGTTTATGCCTTTATTCAGTGTCTTTTCAGACTTTTCAGAAGAGATCTCTGTCTACCTTATCATGCCATTAGACACCCAGTTTTTTATTATGTGCATAGGTTAGTACTAGGCTACCTGCCCTTGTGAGCCATTTTAAGCCTAGTCAATTATCCCTTGTGAGGCTCAAACCCGGTACCTTGTGTTTATAAGGCAAGCACCTTAACCATTAGGCCACACTCCCAACTGTTGTCCTGATCCTCCTTTATCTAAGTCTAACAGTTCCACCAACACTAGAACCAGGGGTCTAAATCTTCACTAGCAGATAAATAGAATATGGTGGATGGGTGAGTTTATAACCCAGCACTTTCCTAAACTCTGGAATAAACTCTCCCTTCATATTAAGCAGTGTGACTCACTGTATTCCTTTAAACATGAACCAGACAACTGAATAGGTATTCAGAAATTTACTCCAGGATTGACTGGTATGGCCCTCCTAAAGAAAACAGGTCCATCCAGAGAAAGGGAACTGGCAATGATTAAATGGACATAGACTGACTATGATTCTTCGAATCTGAGTGTTTGAAAGTGGATGATGTACCTGGATATGATGGAAATTAGGTACTATTTGTGAATTTTTTTTAGAATCCTTCAAATTTTAGTCCATTTTGATATTTCAGGATAGAGATCAAAAACAAATTAGTTATATTATGTTCATAAACTTTAATCCTTGAAATACTTACACATGAGTAAAGATTTCAGTACTTATCGCAACCACATTCTAAACGACTCACAGCTGATGTACTGTGGCAGCCCATCAAGCTATCATTTCCTTTGGGAAACAACATCCACCTTTTTTAGGATGTAATGTTTAAAACACAAAGTATATGGATACTGAACACATGAAGATGTTTTAAAATGTTATGGTAGTCAGCATGCAAGTCGCACTATATGATCTGTATTTTTCTGACAGAAACTCCTGCTGATATTCAGCTGTGCTTTCAGTTAACTTTTTCTTCTATTTCTTATGTAAAGACGTTTGATCACGGCAACATTTTAATCGCTGTAACTCCTCGTGTTCTTCAGGGTTGTTTATAACATTATAAAAAATATATGTTAAAACAAGAAAGAAAGATGCTGTACACCCCTGAATGGTAATGCCATCAGGAGGTAGAAGTTTGACGAGCTACATCAAGAGTAGTTTCTGTTTCTGATGAACCACAGTATCTTCCTAACACGGTTACACATACCTCCAAACCTCCAAGTTCAAAATATCTGCCCAAACACAAAACATAATAATAAGGTACAGGGTAGATAAAAGAAAAAACAGGCACAGATTTTTAGACATTGCTGGTACAAACTTGGAAAGCTGCTACAATAACACGGTTTGTGCTAGCATGCATTTTCTTGAATGATAGGAAGTCTACATTAAAAGGTATGTCATTACTTAGGCACTTCAATCCTCAAGGATTGCCAGAAAACCAAATATTTTATCAGGGAACCCCACCCCATAAAAAAAAATTGAGGATTCAATCCTCAACAACTGCCAGAAAACAAAACACTTTATTAGGAACAACCCGAAAATTATGAGGTAAACATCAGCACATTCTGCGAAATTATGGAAAAGTGAGATGTCGTTTAGAATATGGTTGCAATAATACGTAAGTACCAAGATTTCATTATACAGATCTGATGAAAAAGGTATTAAATAAGGAATAGTTAGTTAATAGTTAATTCATATATACAATTAATAGTAAGGATATTGGATGACAGGCAGGTAAGAAACATGCTTAAGCAATAATTTTAGACAGTCTGGGTTAGAGACATTCTAGCTGCTGCTGCTGCTACTATAATAATTTGATGAACAATACTTCATAACTTTAATCCTTAAGAGGCATTCCCAATGTAAAAGCTATCCTGTACTTTTCTAAATGCAGAACAATTTCCATAGTAATATTTTCCTAATGTTTTTCATGATTTTAGTTACTCATCATGAGCAATAAATGAAGCTGTTAAAACTGGAAGAAGTACGATGTCCACACCCAGAGCCTGAAGTAATTATACAATGACTGGTGAAAGAAGTGTTTCAGGATTGCAGTGAGCTACTCTGTAGGAATACAAGGCTGCCTCAAGACAATACATACATGGATGCATACATGTATACCATACTGAAAGATGAGAGTCTGTCATAGTTCATAAGTAGGGTAAGGTGAATGGGGAGGTTGGCCTTCGTGCAAACTGTCACGGGGTGTGATCAGCAGTGCACAGCAGCTGCCAAATGGCTGCAAGTGAAGTGTCTGTATTCATTCAGTGGTTGTGGCTGATATTGCAGCTACTGAAATTACTGTGTTTAGAAACTTAACTTTTGCATAGAACCCACATTAGTTCCTTGTAACAGTTAGTCTGAAGCCCTTTTTTATTTTCGGTCTCCCATTTTGGAAGACCATTTTTATGGTCCTCAACTTTTACTTGTTGAATGTGCCCATGTGGGGAAATTCCCAAGACAACAGATAAGCTAGCTATGGCTCCAGCCAGTTAAAAAACACATTTAATTTAAAACATCATCAAATAAATATTTAAAATCTGCAAAGGAAGACATCTTGTATAAAGGATGGTAATTTGTTTCAATGAAAAGTAATTCTGTTGCAAAAAGTGTGGCAACAATACTGGGATGAATAGACATTGGTTATTACAGCAATAACCCATGGCTGGGTGTGGGTAATGCTGAATTTACCTATGGTTGGTGTGGTTTGGTCATGAGGACAAAGCCAAAGTCAAATGTGTGTGTGTGTGTGTGTGTGTGTGTGTGTGTGTGTGTGTGTGTGTGTGTGTGTGTGTGTGTGTGTGTGTGTGTGTGTGTGTGTGTGTGTATTGTGCTCACACAAACATGCATGTGTGCATTGGTATCTGAATGTACGTGTATGTGAGTCAAGAGTAGAAGCCTTTGCCAACATGATACAAGGGCCACTATAGGCAACACTACCACCACCAATGCTGACAGCTCTGTTGTTAACTAGACTGCAATTTATGGTGAGGTCTTTCTCACTGAGGGCATAGGTGTCTCTGAACTGTATTTTTCTCATCATTGTGGTAGTTGACCTATCTTATGGCAAGCTGTAAGACTTTTCTGAATCCTGGTCAAAATGTGTTAACACACCAAAAGATTAACATAATTTTTGTGGCTTATTTAAAGCAATAGTATGATTGCTTATAGAATCTTAAGAAGAGCTTTTGCTTGCTTTATTAGCACATTTAAAAAGATGACTTACTGGTGTATTAAACTTTGTTTAGTTTGAGACCACATGATGAAAGCCTCATGGACTAGATATGATTTGGATTATTCATTTTTCACTTCTGCATTTAGATCACTAACAATATTGTATTTATTGTATATTTATGAAACAACCTATTTCACACATTTCACGAAAATGCAATAACATGCACAATATTCCGAGGTTATGAGTAATATCATTGTTTTATTATTTTCAGTTTAAAAATAGAACATGACTACACAGGACAATGCATAACAGGAGTGATTTTATCTACCAATTAGAAAGATAACAGTTTGACCAGACTATAAACAGTCAGCAACTTATTTATGCTGATGACTCACATATGATTCAATCTCCTTGATGTGACACATTCTAAGGCAACATTTATAAATGAACATCTGCTTCGTGATGTGCTCTGAGTAACTCAGGCATCACTGTTGTGCCCTGATGACTTAGCATAATCCAAGTAATTAATATACAGGCAAATAACAGCATCATTCAAACTGTGATGGCTTAAGTACAAGGCAAAATGTATCAGATATTCAGATGTGAATAAGAGAAATGTGTAAACGATTCAAACAACTCATGTAAAAACTAAGAACAATTTAAGTACTTTGAAAATAATAGAAACTACATCTCCTTATTTCTTAATCAGAAGTTGAATTTCATGTATGCGAGACACCATAGCTGTATTATTTCCATTAATAAAAATAAACAAATCCATCTGCTTAGATTGCTAAACTTATATCATATACATTTCCATTCTTTAGAAAGTTTAAAAACACTTCCTCATGCCATCTGCCAGCCAATCCAGTATTTGCACTGATAGCAAAATCCTTTTGACACTGGTAGACTGCACTCAGAAATAAGCATAGATGGCTCTAGACACTAAGAAGGAAAACTGCATGGCGTTCTTTTATCATGTTTATTTCCATCCCTTGGATTAAAGCCTTCAGCACTCCTTTAGTTCTCCGAAGTACTCCCAGAAGTGAGGTGTTATGGCATCTAAGAAGAGACACCAGAGGAAAAGAGCAAAGAGCGCACAAGACAGTGGTATCTTAGGGAGCCTCTGTGGGTGGCTGAAGTGCAGGGGACTAGGGAGAGGTCATGGGAATCCAAATGTTTAGGCAAATGGGTGAGAATACCAGACTGACACACAACTAGGTCAGCTCAAATTGTTCAAAACGTGGATTTAAAGTTAACCTTCTGAAAACTGTGAGCCTCAGATGCTACCCGTAACCTGCCAATCCTGTTTAACTTAATGTCACCGTAGCCACAAAAGATGTGCATAAAAGAATTCCATCTGGGACTTTCACATACTTGGCTAAAGAACATTTAGGAGGGACAAAATTAATATGAAATTGCATGTGTGGCTGTTGGAAAGAGATGAAATGGATGTCAGACTGAAAGATGGAAATGAAAACATGGGGGCATTTGATGATCTGGGGAGTTGTGCTCTACTTGGGTGGGGGTTATTATCATAACCGACCTTAGGACTTTGACTAACACATTGATTTATTTAATTATACAATGACAGCTCATTTGTATTTAAAAACGAGCACGATGACTGGACAGCCGAATCAGCATGCCAGTTTTAAATCAAGCATATGCCAATAGAATAAAGTCCAGCCGTTGAAGTACTATTGAGAGACCAGACTTTCTACTGGAATAAAGTGAGGGATAGTACAAAATAAAAATAAAAATCAGCTATGTTCTCAAAACTAAAGAAACAGAAACTTACCGGATTTTCCTTTTATTTCGGTGCTGTCCCTCTTAAAATGTCAGCAGGAAAAAAAACAAGCAACAGAGATTCTCTTTTCTGGAAGCAGGACAGGTTGACCACAGGCAATTTGACCCCAGTGCAATTGGATACACTGTCATAATTCAATTCACATTTATTGTCTGTGAGAATATTTACTGTGCAGTTTGACTCCAAACTATTTGACCCAAATTACATTTAATAAAAGCATTTTACTACTTAATATTTTACTCCGGAATTTTACATAGCAATTTAATATATATATTTAATATATTATTTAACATTTTAATATGTAAATGTTAATTTATTTAACATGTTATTTAATATGTAAATATTATTAATTTAATTAATTACAGTTTTTAACATGTACAATAAAATCAATCTGGAATTTTAATTAGGAAATTAACATATTATTTATTATTTTTAGTTAGCTCATTAAGAAATTGTGAGCAGCTCCACCAGGGTATTCTAAATTTGTACAACATAATGTGGGAGGTTGGCATAACGGTTAAGGTATTTACCTTATATACACAAGATGCAGGGTTGGATTCTCACAGGTGGTAATGGGCTAGGCTTAAAACAGTCCACAAGGGCAGCTAGCCTATCACATTTCCCCTATCACATTTCAATCTCTATAACATTTAAGTGCACATTTAATGTTCAGTGTTTCGTTGAGACCTGGATAGACATCAGCTCTCAGTTCTATCTGACATTTTAATTCCCGGACTTGCAGAAATGTGTCCATGTCCCCTACAAACTCTGTTATTTTTTCCAGCGCTGTGAATTTGAATCCTGTCAAGTTTGGGCAAATAGCACTGTGTTTAGCCAAGGCATTCAAACCGTCCTGTTTGCGTATTGCTGCAGTCAGTATGTTCTTTAATGCGATTACTCAGCTTTCTGTTAGTTTTGCCAATATAGAAATTCCCGCAATGTTCGCAGAAAGCACAGTAGACTACATTATTTGTGTTGCAGTCATAGTTGTCATGTAGACGGACAGTTCTGTTGCAGTGCGGGAAGGTGACTTTGTTTTCTTTTCGTATGTGTACACAGACGACACACTTGCCACAGTCAGACATTCCAGGTTCTGTCGATACTTCATTCTGTGGGGATGGGCTTTTATTCCTCTCAAATGCACCACCAAAAGAAGAGGTCCATTTGAAACAGAAGTTCGGGGATGTCCCAAGTAACTTTGTCAGACCTTTTTCTACTTCCAAGATGTCCCAGTTGTTGGTGAGGACCCCTCTGATTCTGAACATATCCGTGGACATTGGAAATGGGAAACTTGCCACCCAGTCCTTTTTGTTTGGTCCGTTCTGTGCCCTTGCTGTGAATCCCTTTTCCAGGATTGGTGGGTACCTGGAGTGTCTGTGCTGTATGCTCTCTTGGAACCGGGATCCTGGAATCCCTTTAAACATCCCTTTAGACAATCCCCCCTGAGGAGATCCGAGAGATTAATGAATCAAAGGGGTAGAACAATCAGAACTTCTGTCAACAGCACCCACCCAGTCATTCCCCCAACAAGCGTGGACCAGGGGGAAGGGGAGAGTGAAAGGGAGATTGGGTTGGTGGCAGACATATTGGAATTGAACACAGATCATGTGGTTAAAATTATGTTTACTTCTACCGGGGATTTTAAAGTGTTTAATTATAGCCATGTTGATGTCACTGAGGAGTGGGCCAATTTATTCGAAAAAAGTTTAACATTTGTTCCTGCACAGAAAGCCAAATTGGACCAGGTTTTGGTACAATTCAAGCGTTTTTTGAGGAAACTCAATTTCAACATTCTTTTTGATGATGGCTTGTATAACACAGAGTTACATAGGAACAAAAGGCCTAGTACATTTAACCCACCCCTCCATCCTTTAATACTTGTTTTTGAAAAACTTTGTGAAGATGAATTCAGGAGAATTGTTAGTATTCCATCTTGTTGCCCTATTAACTTAAGCATTGATGAACATCTTTTATTTCAGCACATTCGTAGTGAGGCATCTATTCGTATCATGCAGCCAGATAAAGGTGGGGGACTGGTGGTCGTGAGTACGAATGATTACATTGCTAAAATGTTTTCTATTTTATTTTCAGATGTGTATGAAGAAATATCTTTAAATGAGTTAAATGAGGCCTTTCATAGAATTGATTTGGCCCTTGAGGATCTTTTTTTAAACAATCAAGTCTCACTTACTGAAATTGACTATTTCAAGGTCCAATTTCCTAGAACACCTACCATTTCTGGTCTTTCCAAGGTTCACAAATGCCTTGAGGATCCCCTCTGAGGCAAATAGTTGATGCCAAAGGGTCCAAGACATTTTTTATTGCTAAATATATTGATCAGGAGACCAAGAGTGTTTTTAACAATTATCCTGCTTTGTTAAGGATTCATGGGATTTTTTTTATCTAATGTCAATGACAGTTTATATAGAGAAGACATTCTTTTTGTATGTATTGATGTCAAAGATTTATATTCCAGCATCCCACATGATACTGGCATTGACTGTTTTTTTCAATATTTAGTGCCTATTCTTGGACATGACAAAAGTTTGGTTATCAGTAGTCTCATGGATTTAGTTTTGCAAAATAATTTTATCAGTTTTGAGGGCCATTTATTTAAGCAAATCCAGGGTGTTGCCATGGGTGCTGCTTGTGCACCTGTATTTGCCAACATAGTTATGGTCTTTTGGGAAACTAATTTTATTTTTCCTTCTGAGTTTAAGGAGAGTTGGTGTTTATATAAACGCTTTATTTGATGACATCATTATTTTTTGGGTTGACACCAAGGAAAGACTTGAAGCCTTTTTTGAATTCATTAATTCTTCTACAGATTTTTTAAGGTTTACAATGTCAGTTGATGCCACACAGGTCAATTTTTTGGATGTCACTCTTTCCAAGAACAGGGAATCAGGTAATTTTGATTCCACATTATACAGAAACCCCACTTTTTCAAATTCTTACCTGCATTTCCAGAATTGGCATCCTATCCATCAAAAGAAGGTCATTGTTAAATGTTAGATTGGCCAGGATGGTTAGTCAAGAAAGTTTATTTCTAGAGGAATGCAGTAAGTTATTTTATATGTTTTTGAGGAGGGGTTATCCTGAGGATTTTTTAACAGAAATCTTTACTGAAGTCACAGGGAAGAGATCATCTGGATTTTATATCCCCCTTCTTGGTAAGTCCCTAGTTCAAGTTGTTAATCCTTTTGATTCTGGTTTGGTATCTACCAACTTGTCTCATGGTAAGGCCTTGATTTTGCCATTTAATTTACAATACAGGGAAATCAAGTGCATCATTAATAAATTTTGGGAGATTTTTAGATGTGATGGAAATATTTTTAACAAACTTGGTGAAAGACCATTGGTGGTTTATCAAAAAGATGCCTGTTTTAAAACTATGATTGAAAGAATCGTGTCCAATTTACATACAGGTAGAGTTAATAAATGCGGTCACTGTTCTCAGTGTAAGTTTATTCTTGAGGGTACTGAATGTTTTGTATATGATTATGGTAAAATCAAGCACAAGGAGAGATTCAATTGTGATAGTAAGGGCATTGTTTATGTTGCTTTGTGTCAACAGTGTAGTTGTTTTTACATTGGCAAAACCATCAGACAGTTTAGGTACAGGATTTATCAACATTACTATGACATTAGTAAAAAGGATGAGCTAAATGCTCTCTATAGACATATAAAAGGTTTTCCTTTTCATTCATTTAAATTTTCTGTTTTAGACACTGTTGATGTTGACCCTAGAGGTGGCCCCCGTGATATTTTTCTTGAATTCCTGGAGCTCAGATGGCAGCTTAGGTGTAATGCTGCACGTCCTCCGGGTATTAATGATGTCATTTCAATTGCTAGTCTACTCAAGCTTAAATCTATGTTTGCCATTTAAAATTTTATACATTTATATTTTCATACATTTTTTGTACAATATGGTTTTCATGTGTACTGCTCATTTATGTATTTTTACATGCACTTTGGTGCTTTATATTCAATATATATATATATATATATATATATATATATATATATATATATATTTATATATATATTCATAATGGTTCATGGGAAATATTTAATATGTATGGGTTATATATTGTGTATGTTTTCATTTTTGTCATTTATTTATTTTCATGAGCATAAGGCATTTTACTTTAATTTTGTCTTTATGCATTAAGCATCAATCATTCAATGAATTTATTATTTGGTACTATTGGCTTTAATTGGGCGGGTATTTATATGCTTGTTCAGTGTCTGGTTTGTATTCTGAGGAAGTCCAGCCATTTGGCGGATGAAAGTGCTAAATAAACTGTTTTTCCTACTGCGTTGGTGTTTTTCACAGTCGCCCTTGATATTTCTGGTTTGACTCTTCGTTTTGATACAGTGAATGAACCACATGCAGAGTAAACAGGGCCCAGCAGCAGTTTCATAACATAAATAAATGGCAGTGCTTACTCCGTCTCTGGCAGCAATGATGTGAACACATGCATTTCAGCATAAATGGAGCCCAGCAGCAAGTTTCATAAATAAACAGCAAGTGATTCCCATGCACGTTTGTGTTTAAAATTCATGCAGCACATGCATGAGTCCTCCATTGGGTCCTAAAACATGTCTTGAAGCTGTAAAAGTGGGGGGAGGTGCTCCCTCCTCCTCACTCTATGGTTCCAGTGCCCATGTCTGTTTATTGAAAGCTCATTCTTTCAAATAATAGAAGCATGATCCCATTTATGCGAAGGTGTACTTAATTGAAAGTGCACTTTCACGAATACCAATTCACCAAACTGGAACTAAAAACAAAAAAGAGCACTACAAAATTGGTTTTGTAGGGGGACAAGCTCCCCTGCACCCCCCACACCCCCGCTACTTATATATATTAACTCCAAGATCGCACTACAGTGGGGAAAAAGGTATATTTCCTTATCCCCACTGTAGTGTGCTTCGGTGATTCAGTGTTGCTTTTGTTTTTATTTCCGGTTTGGTCAAACGGTATTCGCAAAAGTGCACTTTCAATTAAGTGCACTTTCGCATAAATGGGGTTGTGCTGCTGCTTCTGTTATTCAAAAGAATGAGCTTTAGATAAACAGAAGTATATATATATATATATATATATATATATATATATATATATATATATATATATATATATATAGATAGATTAGATGGGTCTACTACGGTTGATTGAAAACTCACTTGACTGAAAATGAAATTACTAGGACCACTTCACTGAAAGCTCATTTCTTTGAAACTCATTTTGTTGAAAGTTATAAATGGCCTGTTCCCCATTGTAGTGCGACCCTGGAGTTAGTATATAAAGTAAGGGGGGGGGCACAGCCCCCCACATTGGGTGGTGTGTGGGGCGTAGCCCCCCACATATTATAAACATTTTAAACTATACACAGTGATACTTACAAGTGCAATAAATAACTGTTTCCAAAAGAGACTATATAACCAAGATATATATATATATATATATATATATATATATATATATATATATATATATATATATATGTACACACATACACACACACACACACACACACATTGTTTTGAGTTTGTTTTGGCGGACAAAGATGACTTGTCTGATGTGGTGGACAACTCCACTTCACCAAAAAACCATTCCTCCGAAAGCGCGGACTATTGAAAATCTTTCCCTGGGAAACACAAGTGTGGCGAGTTCTATGGCAAATGCATGTCACTAGACCTCCCCAAAGAAATGAAAAACAATAAATGTTTTTACCAAACCATGCCAAAGAAAAAAGGCCTTGCTTTGCCTGGTAAGCTACAATTCAAGACTTACCAGAGAGTTTTGTATCATCATAGCCCTACCAATGGAATTAATAAAGAAAGTTGTACAGTTCATATAGCTTGACAAATACTGAACAAAAAAAACTAAGCCTTAGTCCTATGAGCCACAGAAGATCCACCTTAATCAGGTATTCAAATGCAGTTGCTAAATAAATGACTGAGGATATGGAAAAAAAGGGTAGGCAAAAGTGAGGAGTTCTTGGACATTAAACAATTAGTCCAAAGGGAAGGTGCAGGATGTCACTGCACACAGCAGACTGTGCAACAATAAGAAAAAGGAGGTGGTTGTTGAAATGAAGGAAGAATCATTAGATAATATTATCAATGCATCTTATGCTTAATGCACAAATAATATAGGATGTAAAGATTACATAGTCATAATGGCATGTCTAAAGGGACAGAAAGACCTTATTTTCAGACATACGGTTATTACATTTATTAATCTATACTTAGCACTAGGAGAAAAATAAAAAGTAATCACATTCATGCTTTGAGCAAAAATTATACATATGAGCAATAGGGTGTATTCATCATTACTACAAAATGATGTTAAAGGTCATGATAGGAGTGCAATGGTTCAGGGATCTTTTAGTGAAAGTGGCAAACTGTTTAGTAATGTGCTTAATGATTTATTCTATAGTTTCTTACTGAAGGAAAAAAGGTATCTAAACACTGTAGTAAAAAGAGCATGTGTACCTTGTGAAATTCTACCATTTAAATTAAATGATGTTAATGATCATTTGGCATAATGGTTATGATCTTCACCTCCCATGCACAAGGTACCAAGTTTGTTCCTGAGCTCTGGTCAATGCCTATATCAAGTTTCCATGTTTTTGCTGTGGCTCCCAAAAACATGCTGAGTATTGCTACCTCAAGCTCACCCAAGAATAGAGTTGTGAGCAGCAGCATAGCCTATAGATGATGCCCTATAGAGAGAAGAGTGGTATAGACCAACTGTTCTCGGCATCAGCTGTGGTGCACAGTATCTTTAAGATAGGAGAACATGGAATCACAAGTTGCTAGCCATTCAACAGTGTAAAAATTGGCTCTAGGTGATTTGATTATGTTGACTATCGCCAAAAATAAGCAGGGGTATTTGCCGGTGATGAGTGGGTTGAGGACCCAGTCTACTATGACCTACATCAGGAACCCATGCTAACAGTGTGAGGGGTATATATTCCCCTACTGGCCAGCAAGTACCCGCCATAAAGGCTAGCAGACAAGCAACCCTTGGTCAATCATTCTAGTGCCTAAAAAATCCACTATAACAGGACTGAATGACTACAGGCCTGTTGTTTTGACATCAGTGGTCATGATGACTTTTGAGAGGCTGCTGTTAGCTCACTTGAAGGATATTACAGCTCCCTCGTTTGACCCCCTTCAGTCTGCTTATCGAGAGAACCGGTCAGTGGATGATGCAGTTAATATGGGCCTGCACTGTATCTTGCAACATCTTGACAACCCAGGGACATATGCAAGGATGCTGTTTGTGGACTTCAGCTCTGCATTTAATACAATAATTCTGGAACTTCTTCACTTGAAACTCTTCCAGCTTTCCATTCCTGTTTCCACCTGTCAATGGATCACCAATTTTCTAACCAATAGGAAACAGCAGGTGAAAGTGGAGAAATTTACATCTAGTTATCGCACAATCAATACAGGTGTCCAACATGGATGTGTGCTCTTCCCACTGCTATTTTCCCTCTACACTAATGACTGCACCTGTAAGGACCCCTCTGTCAGACTTATTAAATATGCAGATGATGCAAATATCATCGGGCTCATCAGGAATGGTGATGAGTCTGCATACAGATGGGAGGTTGAGCAGCTGGCCCTTTGGTGTAGTCAGAATAATCTGGAATTGAACACTCTTAAAACTGTTGAGATGACAGTGGACATTAGGAGTGGTACTACAATATTATTCCCCCTCTTTAGATTTAATACTGCTGCATCAGTTGTGGAATCCTTCAAGTTTTTGGGATCTATAATCTCCCGGGACTTGAAGTGGGAGACCAATGTAGGGTCCGTCATAAAAAAAGGTACAACAGCGAATGTACTTTTTGTGACAGCTGAGGATGTTCGACCTCCCACAGGAAAAGTTGATTCAGTTCTGTACAGCAGTCATTAAGTCTGTTCTCAGCTCTTCCATAACAGTGTGGTTTGGATCTCTGTCTAATCATGACAAAAATAGCTTACATCGAATCATTATTACTAGTTTGCCCTCCTTACAAGACCTGCACTATTCCATACTCAGGAAAAGGGCAGGGAGCATCATCAATGACTCTTCACATCCAGGCCACCATCTTTTTAAACTATTACCATCAACCAAGCATTATAGATTAATACTCACCAAAACAAGTAGATACAAGAAGAGTTTTTTTCCATGGGCCATCAAGTTCATAAACGGTTAGCTCAGCTTATTAGGCTGGGGTATTCTTTTTTCCCAAGCCTTCGGGGATTCTGCAGTATTGTTTACATATTGTTAATACTTGTTTGTTTCAGAGTTTATTTCAGCATTTCCTGCGCTGAGTTGCACTTTGTACCTTGGCTTGTTCTTAATAGTTGCATAAAATCCACTGACAATCATTAGCGGACCGGAATTCCGCTGTGGCAACCCCTAACCAGGAAAAGCCGAAAGACAAACAAACAACTTAATAGTTGCATGTAAGTTGTTTGCCTTGTACTTAATAGTTTTATATATGTCATTTATGTAATTCATACTTGGAGAGTCACTGAAACCAGAGTCGTATTCCGTGTATGCATGCATACTTGGCCAACAAGTGTGATTCTGATTCTGATAAGCTATTGTCCAGCTGGTGTCCAATTGCCCAGCATTGGTTACCTGGGATAGCTATGTTGAGCAAAAGCTGGAAGGAAACCCATTCAACCTGCCAAACATGAACTAAGAATTGCTACACTCAATGTAGGTTCACTGACAGGAAGCAGTTTGGAAGTGGATGACGTGACGATAAGGAGGAGGCTGAGCATCCTCTGTATCCAGACGACAAGACTGAAGGTCAGTGCAGCACAGCCACCTGGCTTGGGATTGACAGTCTACTACTCAGGAGGAGGACAGGCTAGAAATAATGTGGAAATTTCGTGAGAGAGAGATTACAGAAGACAGTGAGGGATGTTTTCAGAATTAGTGGCAGACTCATGGCAATCAGACTCCAGTTTAAGGGTAGGGCAGTATTCATAATCACACTCTATGCCCCACAGCAGGGTTGTGACAGTGAGGAAAAGAGTACATTCAGGCAGTATTTGTAGGACCTAGTAGATAAAGTAGGAAAACATGACATGGTCTTAGTAATGGTTGACCTGAATGCACATATCAGAACTGACAGAACAGGATCACAGGACTGCCTGGATCCATATGAGTGGGCAACTGGAATAAAGAAGAAAGGGCCATTCTAGACTTCTGTCTGGCAAATGGCTTAATGGTAACCAACACATGTTCTGCAAGAGAAACAGTCACAAGATCATATACAACAGTAGCCAACGTACAACACAGTAGACTTACTCCTAGTAAGGAAAGAACATGGGGATAGAATCATGGATTACAAAGTCATCCCCAGTGAAACTGTCAGCCCATAGTTTAAACTAATAATTGCCACAATCAGCTCCAAGCAGTGGTCAGAGAAGGTTCTATGGTCAAAAGATACTAGGTTGAAGACCTAGAAACCTGACTGGTGAGAAACACAGCAGTTCAATGAATTACTGAAGGCTGTAGCACCTCAGAAAGAAGAGGAAATAGGTGGAGCTGAAGAAGAATGGCAATGTTGCTAAACAGTATATGTGAAGAATACAAAACAGATATGCACCAGAGCCGGATGTGGATACACGGTACATAAGGAATGATGGTAATGGAATGCACAAGTCCAGGAAGTCCACAAAAGAAAAAGAAGGGCAGGAAAAAGTGGGAGATAGAAAAGATGGGCCAGTCTAAGTATGAATACTAGCTGGCTAACAAAGAGACCAAGAGAAGAGTTGCAAAAGCAAAGAACAAGGCATCCAAGGCACTCTACTAGCTTCTGGGAAGTGACTCGATAGCACAAAGAAACTCTATCAGGTTGCAAGTGATACCAGTAACAACATGCTCACCAGTCCCCATGACATCAAAGGTAGATGAAAGGAGCACTTCCAGCAGCTTCTGAATGAAGAAAACAGCGCAGGAGCTGTATTGCCCCAGACACAGCCTACGATGAATGAAGAAGTGGAGCCCATCCTAACAGAGATGAGAACAACACTAAGGAAAACAAGTCAGGAAAAGCAGCACTCAAAGATGAGATTACAGCCGATATGATCAAAATGTTGGGCAGTATGGAAAGAAGGGCATATCACTGATGTCTAGAGAATAAGCAAATGGGACATCAATAACTGTGAGCAGTACAGATGTATCAAACTCCAGTCACACTGCACAAATGTTTTAGAGAGGGTGATCTATAAATGAATTCACAGAGTAGTAGAAAGAAAGATGGAAGAAGAGCAGTTCAGATTCAGTTCAGGATGAAGCACAAATGACTTGATGTTTTCAGTAAAATAGATAGTTGAGATGAAGCTCGAGATGAGAAACAAGTCCAACTGGGCATTCCTAGAATTTAAGAAAGCATATGACAAGGTCCCAAGAAAGTTGATTTGGGCAGTCCTGTGATGGTTTGAAATCACAGAAACATTGGTAGAATTAGTGCAGGCTATGCACAAGGACCCATCTTCTTAAATACAAGCAATGTTTGGTCTCAGAGAAGGGTTCTCAGTGGGAGTGGGTGTTCATACCACTGCTATTCATTGTGGTGATGGACTACATTAGCAAACAGGTTAGAGGGGACAGATCAACAAAGTTGTTGTACGCAGATGATGTGGCATTACAAGCAGACTCTGAGCAAGAACTTTAGCAAAGGATAGGAGAATGGAATGCAAACCTGAAGACACATGGGATGAAACTGAGTCTAAAATCAGAGGGGCGGCAGTCAAGTGGCACAGATTGTCAGGGGTAGTGTATGACAGAAGAATGCCAAAGAAGCTGAAAAGTAAGGTGTACAAAACAGTGGTGTAACCACTACTACTGTATGATACAGAAACGTGGGCAGTAAAGATAGAGCAGTTGAGGAAGCTAGAAATGATGGAGATGAAGTGCCTGAGACAGGTGGTAGGATGCACACTGTGGGACAGACAAAGAAATGCAGAAATCAGTGCAAAAGCCAGGTAGCTCCCAATTGCAGAGAAAGTCAAATAGAACAAATTACTGTGGTTCAGGCACATGTACAGAGAAGCAGAAGGCAATCTGGTGAAGAAGATTTGTGGCAGACAGGAAGAAGACAAGAAAAAATAAAGACGTCCAGCAAATAGATGCATGCATTGTGTGAGAGAAGACTTGTGACATTCAGGCATGACTGTCAAAGAAGGTAAGAGTGCAGCATTGACTCGAGAGATAGCGATAATGACAGTTGACACAACACTCCAAACCATGTAGAAAATGGGAAAAAGGAGGCTGATAATGATGATGAATGTTAATGAAACATTGGAGAAAATAATATGCATCTATCACGGGAAGATATAAGAATCACAGCAAAAAGCAATAATGCAGTGCATAATCAGGAATAAATGTTTAGGGCAAGAACTAGTCGATCTGAACATAGAAACAGCTGAAGAAAACAACACACATATGTAGCAACATTAGAAACTACCAGAAAAAAAATGGGAGTTAGGATTACACAATCAGCGGTCAGGATGCTGTTATATGGGAATTAATGACATCTGGCTTAAATGGTTGGAGTGGGGAGCACCTTTAAATTGCCATGGAATTCTAACTACATTAAGGCACCTAAGAAAATCCAGTGGAGGGGTGGCTCTTTGTCATAAGGAAGCTATTACAATAAAAGGTCATAAGCAACTTTTAGGAGGGAAATTAAAAAAAACAGATGTTTGCTTGCTATTTTAGTAATACAAAGTATGAAATTCATAACAGGCTTGGTAGGCAAACTACCAAATATCTCTACCTTGGAGATGGGCATTTTAATTGACTTATTTTTTGGGGGGATTACACATGGCAAAACCTATAAATAATGAGAGGATTTATTATTCCACATATTATTTGCAACAATGTTTTATAAGATATACCATGTAGCAGAAGTCCTTCAAAAATGTTAGAAGAAAAGTTTTTATATTCAGGCTTCTACATTTCTGAGATGGACAGCAAACATTCTAGACCTTTATTTAGTAATATCAAGCAACAGTGAGTTAGTCTAAGCAAGTACGCCCTAATAAACTATCACCACATACAAATCACACAACAACAAATATAGATGAGAATGAAAACAAACAAAAAAGGAATAGTACTAAGTAAAATGAAGGTGGAAGATGTCCCTAGGGAGCTGAACAAGAAAGTTCAGAAGGAATTACACTCACAGAATATGTTTGTCAATACTGGAACATATTGAGAAGCAGATGTAATGTGTAACGCGATCTATGCATAATTTATTAGCAAAACACAAAATGATATCTAAGGAATTAAAGTCATAGATGAATGCTAAGAGTGAAATGTAAAAAAAAAAAAAACAAAAAAAAAGATAAGTAATGGAAAATGAATTAATAGTTATGGCACTTTGGGTAAGAATTATCTAGAAACAAATGCTGAAAAAGAGTTATAAAGAAGAAACTGTCCTAGAAAGCAGACAACAGAAAGTATTCTGTGGGTAGATTATAGATACAAAAGAGAAAGGACAATACATTATATATTTAATTAAAATAAGTGCCAGGGGTGGAGAAACTGATAAGGAAATATTAGTGACCTTTGAAGAATACTTAAAAAATATCAATAGAAATGTTACTTGCCACTAAAATACATCAGTCATTAGTACTTCAGACTCTCAAACCAGAAAACCGTTAAAAATTAAAAGTCAGTATAGACCATGACTAGGTAAGTTTCTAAATAGGGTGACCAAACTGCTAAGGTATTATTGTTTGTTGTTTTTAATTCTGTTTAAAAGCCTTTTAACCAAAGCTGAAGTGTTTTAAGTGTTTGAGACTAAGTTCTGCTTTTCCCATCCATAAAGATAAAGGGGCAGCCTATTACCCTCCTAAGTACCACATCAAAATTGTCTGGCATACTGTATGCTTTGTGAATCCTCTCTAGAATTAGATAGACAGTACAGCATGCAAAGACCTTGAGCAATTAGCTTACAAACCAGAAAGATTGACTATCATTCCAATATAATACATTTTAAAGACCTTAACTGAAATATCACTTAATACATAGGCACACATACATAAATAAAAAAGAAAACAAACCATATTAACATGTTTCCATTTACATACATTGTACATTACAAGTTCTCTTTCTTTGTAACAACTGTCTTTCAGTTCAACATTATACAAATCATTCAATTCCTACCCTTTCTTAAATCTCACTCCTCCTCCTGAACATGATTCTGCAAGTAATGTTCCCACAAATTCTATTTATTTCAATGTAATTTTCTCCTTTTATTTTCTAACAATCCCTCTTCCAGGTATTTTATCTCTTTTACAATATTCAGTACTTCAAATACAGTTTGTTTGGATTCTGATTTTCATTTTCTGCTTATTGCTTTTTTGGCAGCCAAAAGAATTAGGCAAATTGCCAATAGAAATAGGCAATTCAGATACTGTGCCCCTTGCTCAAAATAATAATGTCCTTAGCTACAGCCATTTGGACCCCCAACATTGGCTATTTACCTGTGGGAAAATTCTTTGAAGTCTGCTTGGATATAAAAGTACATATGCAAACACTTCCAAGCATCAATCTTGAACCTTCTGGACTTAATTACATACTTAGGAGCCATACATGTGTCCTTCCATTGTTCTTTTGTAAATTGTTTTTCTAATCACCCTTCCCAATCTTTTCTAACCCCCACTAATTGATTCTTATAGTTATCATGCAATATTTTATATGACCTACTAATCACCCCCTTTTTAACAGCAGCTTCTGTTCTAAATTCAACTAACAACTCTACTTGGAGCAGGTCATTCATGCAGGAGTCTCCATCCCTCTCTGTTTTAATTATAATAATGGTTCATCTAAAATTGTATCCAACCTAAAAAATGCCAGTAGAGATATGCAATCTATAGAATGCTCAGTAAAGCCTTTGACATGGCTGACCATGAAACATTGCACTAGAAATCAAAGGTCATGAAGGAAAATACAGTAGCTATAAGATGGCTTGGGTATGAAATGTTTATCAAACAAGAAGTGTCAAATTAGGAAAAACCAGGCTATGGAACTAGACATCTTTGGAAAACTGTGTGTCTCTAGGCATTAGTCTGAGCTCTCATCTTTTTTCATTTTATACTCACCACAATCATAATTCATATGAGTCCTTCTGACATCCTACACTACCATAAAATAATACTTGAGATATTTATCCAGACTACCAGTTACACCATATACAGAATATAACTTCAAAGTAAGTTATCCCTCATTATTTTCCACTTTCAACCTTCATTACTTCTTTTTCTATTTGCTTCCTTGCCACAGCAAAATTCCCATTTCTCTTTTTCCATGCCACATCTATCATAGAGATTTACTCTATTAGTATATCTCTCTCTCTCCTCCTCTGCATTTAATGTGCTCCCTTGTTTGCTATCAGTTTGCAAGAAATGTGCATGGCCCTCAGTACATATTGCTAGAACTATTAAATTTATTTACTTTATTTGTTTGTTGATCAGATTAGACCCACTAGGCTAGTAGCTTCATTTCAGGGGAGACCTGAGGTGGCATTTATACTGCTGGGGGAATTTGGCCAAGGCATTGGGGCACTTCCCCTTATCTTTTCAATAGGTGAAGTGACATATTTTACATCCACCTGAGCTGCCACCAACTCAAGCAGATGAGGCCTTGGTTTTAATGTGTCATCCAAAAGATGGTACACTCAGGAGTGCAGCATCTCCCCATATGCTGCACTGCAAAGTCAATATTCAGTCTACCTAGTGTTGGAACAGAACCCATACCCTTCTGCACAAAAGATGAGAGTGCTACCTATCACGCCAATGACACACTGAAAAAGTTTGCAACAACTGTACACCTCAGATTTGGTATATGTCTTAGTATTTTTTTCACATTTTCTGTTATGTATCTGGCTATGTATTAAAGCACATGGAGCTGCTTAAGCATGTGTATGTATGTGTTTATTTAATCATTTATTCATTCAAATGTTTATTTCTAAGCAATTTACATATAAAATATAAGAAAGAAAGTCAGCTCTAAAAGTTAAACTGAACTGACAGAAAAATACATAAAGAAAACAAACAAAACAATGGACATCAGTGTACAGTTAGGAGTAACAGCTGTAAAATGTCTAGAAGATATCAAGCTGTTGGCCATGTGGAAGCAGTAATAAGCAGAAACATACCACAAAACCCTTCTGAACTCATTTACGTGTGATCAAATCAGAATATAATTCCTATACACATGACCAAGAGCAGGCCAATCAGATATAGCAGAATTTAGTATGACTATAGATATACTGTTGGAAGCAGTCCCTTATTAGTGAGAGCTCAATACCCTCATCCAGGCATTATATCTAAAAGGAACTTATGTGTCTCTATTTATTTATTTAAATTTGTTTACTTGTTTACAGCCCAAGTGGGCTGGCCCAAAAGATCTTTTTCAGCTTTGACCAAACCCAAACACTAAGGCAGCAGTGATGCAAAATGACATACATGTAAAATCGTGTTAACATTGGTTCATCATTAATAGTATATAAAATGATATAACAACGCTTAGTACATTATAAAAAATATTGGTTTTGAACTTTTTTGATAGGAATTACAGTACAATATTAGTGGTGGTTTAGTAATCATAGTATAATATGTGATATTGCCTTGACTAGCACAATCTGAAAAACACTAAACTGAACTTTCTGAAAATTTACATTTAGAGGGAATTATTTACAAGAGTGTATAGACTAGACTAACTTCTAAGAACGTTGTCATATTTGTTAATGCTCTGCTTAAAAATGTGCAAGATTTATAGTTAAAACTGTTATTAAATATACACACATAAGGTACAAGAAAATACAAACAATAAGGATTTCATTGTTAAGTAGTCTGTATATATAAATACACGGGTTTCATTGCATTAGTTGAGTATGACTTTGGTTGACAGCTGTTTTGTCGACCATTTTTGATCGACTAAGCAGCAGATCAAAAATATGCATTTACCCCATGTTTGTGTGATCTCAGCCTTAGTATATGTTATTAGTAGGGGATGTGGGGTCCACGTGGGGCTTGCCTCACTGCCAAAAACAATGTTTTATTTGTGTATTTGTTTATTTGCATTTGCCAAGGTTGTTTCAGAGTGCATGCATAGTTCCTTGTCAACTTAAGTGGTTTCTATGCAAAGACGTTGATATTTTGCATGTCAACAAATGGGTGTAGTTGATGTATACAACTACATCCATATTATATATATATATATATATATATATATATATATATATATATATATATATATATTAACACTTTATATGCTCGAAGTCCTGAAATATCAAATTTCAGAATCTTGAGCCCATAAAGTGGAAAGGCTAAAACATCGAACACTCAGAAGCGTGAAATTCAAAATCTCACATTTTGGAGATTTTAAATTAGCGGTTCTGGTGTTGCGCTGTGTTCATGGATTGAGGTAAGTGTTTATGTTTTAAGGGTTTTGGGTAGGGGCTGTAGTGTGTGTTAGGGTGTTTTGTTACTGTAGTGTGTGTGTGTGCGAGGGAGATGTAGCTTGTGTGGTCGTGTTTTGTGTGCTTGTGTATGTAGTGCGACCTTGGAGTTAGTATATTTAAGTACGGGGGGGTAGCCCCCTACATGGGGGTGTGGGGGGGTGGCATCACCCCTAATTGTACATAAGACTGGGTTGTGTGTTTGTGGGGAGGAAGGTGTGTGTATGTGTATGTGTATAAAACACACAATACAAAGGCCAGTAAGCACTTTCACGTTTCACTGAATGCTTCTTCAGACTTAAAAAATCACATTTCTTTAGCAGTTAATAAATATACAGGCATAATTAACATGCACCAATGGGAAGGCTTTCTGTTACATCAGTGATTAATTAAAAACAATTATACACATCTTCCTATAACATATATATAAAAAAGCATTACACAGAATATTCATGTTGAAAGCCTAGTAAGGCTATGGGTACATGTGGTTGCTCATTGAGCAGTACATGGATATTGAGGGGGATCATGGATGAGGCGACGAGGGTACAACATGAGTTATCAGCCGCATTGTCAGTAAATGATATGAATGACTTTTTCCTTGATTTAAGTAAACATTTAGCATTACTAGATAACAAATTGATGCAGTCAAAGAAAAAGAAGCTCGAGAGAGACTACACAAATTTTCAAAAAGGGAACATCTTCTCGTGGCTGAGGGAACCAATTAGGAGTCGAGACTCAACCCAGCCTACCTACAGTAACCAATCGCGAGTCACAACACCACTTCCTACTATGTCAGTAACTGAGTCCAATGACAATGAGGAAGGAATTAGCACCATTAGGAACGAACTGGCTTCTAGTTTAACTAGTGATACAAATGGCCTGCAGCAAGGGATTGACAATATGAATGGTGATACATAGAATGGAGAGAGGGAAACATCGTGTACACAAGATGTTCGCAGGAAGGAGAAACCAACACAAGAGATGGTGACAGCATCGGAAAGTATAACTGAGTTTTGCCCTTTTCCTCTACCATTCTAAGAATTTCAGAAGCAAGCCTAGAGCCGCCAGTCGAGGATGAGGAAGCACAAATCATCGGAAGAGAGGTTGGAGTTTCAGAAGCAGGTATTACGACCGATCAATCGGACTTAGTCATCAATCTTTCCAGCTATACCTTAAGTGATACTGAAAGATGACTTTTGAACAAAGGACTTTCATTTATCCCTGTGAAAAATACTGACTCTCTAGATTTTAAGTTGGACATTAAACTGTTTACCAGGAAGGTAAGTCTCAGTATTATGCATGGGAATAACAGTAATGTTGCAATTGATAATTTTAAGAAACCTTCCCCGTTTGTACCCCCAGCTTCATCCCCTTTTAGAAGTATTTGAAAAAGCATGTGAGAGGGACTTGTTGACAATGTCAAAAGGAGGCAGAGGTGATTTTTTACAATTTAAACAGTGAAGAAAGAGAAGCACTTAAAGCTTTGCAGAACAATGAGGGCATTGTGATTAGACCTGCCGATAAGGGCGGAGGTATTGTTGTAATGGACAGGAATTTCTATGCTAGGAAAATGAATGATTTGTTGGGAGAGATAGGGACATATCAGAATGTGAATGCTACACAGCTAGATAAAACCATAAAAGAAGTGCATAGTACACTGTGTGATCTGTTTATTTGCAATGTGATAGACTTTGAACTGTATAAATACTTTTTGATTGAGAAACTTGTGATTCCAGTGATAAGGGAACTACTGAAGGTGCATAAGAACATGCTAGATCCAGCCATGAGACCCATAGTGTTGAACAAGGGATGGTTGACAGAGTCCATGTCGATCTATGTAGAAAAACAACTTAGATGTATAGTGAATGTGACAACCTCCGTGATTAGAGACACCCAACACTTCTCAGAGACACTAATGGAGTACATGACAGCAGGAGATGACATATCCCAAGACTTGTTGGTCACTCTGGATGTTACTTCACTGTTCACTAGCATACCTAACGAGAGAGGCATAGACTACATGAGACTATTTTTGATAGAGAAAGATATGACCAGAGATTTGATCATTAGGTGTGCAATGCTTATGGATGTTATTTTGAAAAACAATGTGTTCTTGTATGATGACAAATTTTTTCTACAACTGAAAGAAGTAGCGATGGGAACTCCATGTGCCAATTCCTATGCCAGTTTGGTAATGGCATATTGGGAAGATACATACGTGATGCAGAACACGCAGTACACTACCAGGATCAAATACTATAAGCGTTTTGTTGATGACGTTTTTCTGGTTTGGAGAGGTGGTGAAGAGAGCCTCGTTGATTTTATAGAATACATAAATGGCACTACTGAGTTTCTCTCCTTCACAGGGAAATGGTCTATGGTCGAGATAGAATTTTTAGATGTGCTTGTACATAAAAGGACAGAGTCATACATACAAAAATGTTCAGGAAGACCTGCAGGAAAAATGCCTTATTGCATTGCATGAGCATGCATCCACCACATATCTATCAGAACATAGTTAAAGGCCAGGCATTGAGGGCCTCGAGGATTACCAGTGAAGATTCAGTTTTCCAGCACAGGTTGTATAGCTTGGAGAATGAATTTAAGGACAGAGGGTACTACAGACATGAAACTGATAATATATATAATGAAGATGTGATTAGGAGGAATACCACAGGTAAACCCTATATTAAGAGGGACATGAATAGACATGATACAGAGAGGAGTGGGACCATTAATACAAACAGAGTCAATAGGCTGATAATACCCTACACCAACAACAACAGAAAGATTAAGGATATTATCCAGAAGAATTGGCACATACTAACTCTTGATGAAAAAGTAAGAGAAGCAGCAGGAGATATGCCTAATCTCACTTATAAGAACACTCATTCATTAAAGAGACTTTTGTGCTATGAGAAGACTGGAAGGGAACGGATTAGATCTGTTAGAGTGAGGGCATTTCCATGTAGATCATGCAATCACTGCAGTTTCATGTCTGGACAGAAAGAGCTCACCCATGCAGATACAGGACAGATGTTCTCTTTCAAGATATATGCAGATTGTAAGACAAGAGATCTTGTCTACTTAGCCGTATGTCAGAAGTGCACCTCATTTTACATTGGCAAGACCAACAGGACTTTGAGAGAGCGTGTCAGGGAGCACATATATGCTATAAATAAGGAAGATGAGAGTAATGCCCTCGCCAAACATGTAATGAACACATACACTACACATAGATTTCAGTTTACAGTGATGGAGTTGATACATAAAACCAATAGACTAGGAGATGCTAGGAACCACACTGACAAGCATGAAACTAAATGGATATTGAGATTACAAGCAGATAGGTTGCATGGTCTGAATGATAGATATCACTCAAGCCCTTTCTGAAAGATAGACCTCTTACCCACTAGGTTTATTGAATAGGTAGATCTCAGTTCTTAATACACGCAAGTTTTCAAACACGTTTTGAATATATACTGTTTTAGTTTATGAACGAACAGTTATAGGTTAATTGTAATTCACTTAAGATACAGAAGCATGATGTTTCAGTGAATGTTTATGATGAGATGGACACAGCTTAAGCACTGTCTGATATATTTTTATGATATAGTTTTTAGCTATATATACATATTTTAAGCAGTTCATATATATATATATATATATATATATATATATATATATATATATATACAGATATATATATATATATATATATATATATATATATATATATTTTTTTATAAACATTTTTATATATATTTTTTGTATTAAGTAAATGCACATGATTTTATGTATGTATATTTTTAAGGCATTAATAGGCTTTCAACATGAATATTCTGTGTAAATGCTTTTTTATATATGTTATAGGAAGATGTGTTTAATTTTTTGAATTAATTACTGATGTAACAGAAAGCCTTCCCATTGGTGCATGTTAATTATACCTGTATATTTATTAACTGCTAAAGAAATGTGATTTTGTAAGTCTAAAGAAGTGTTCAGTGAAATGTGAAAGCGCTTACTGGCCTTTGTATTGTGTGTTTTATCTGCATTAAACTGTTTTTCTGAAGGTCGGCTCCAATTGACGTGGTGTGCCTCTGGAGTTACATTTTGTTGGATTCACTGTTTTGCTTGTCAGGAGCACTTCATCCAAAGCTGTGTTTCTATTTCTGAGTGTATGTGTATGTGTGTGGTGTGTGTGTAGTGCAGAATTCGCAATTTTGAATTTCTCACTTCTGGGTGTTCGATGTTTTAGCCTTTCCACTTTATGGGCTCAAGATTCTGAAATTCGATATTTCAGTATTTCGAGCATATAAAGTGAATATATATATATATATATATATATATATATATATATATATATATATATGCATGTGTGTGTGTGTGTGTGTGTGTGTGTGTGTGTGTGTGTGTGTGTGTGTGCGCTCGCGAGTATTTATATAGATATATGTATGTAGGTGTACAATGCATTAGTGAAAACACCTAGTGTCAACTGTCTAAATGGAGCACATATGGCCAAAAACACAGAAGTCAACATGGCACTATGCATGTGCAGACAAAACAGCCTTGCTGAGTGGCAAGCTTTTCCTGACATACAAATATCCAATTTCTTTCATTTGTTTCTGCAGAAGTTTGAGTGTGCACTCATTTCTAAAAGTTTTTTTTTTTCATCAATAGGTTGTGTAAACCTTTGTCTTAGTAATGTGGATATGTTTTCAGAACCATCTCTGAGGTGATCTGGTAAGAATTTAATGCATAGCTGTCAACTCTCCTTAAGTTTGTAGAATGTCAGTGATATTGCCTAACCTTTTTGTCCAGTCCCTTTTAAAATTTTTCATTTCTTGCTTAACCACTGAGGATTGCAATCAGTTAAAGACAAAAATTAGAGTTTAATACTACTTTTTCTTCAAAAAAGTGTATGGTGATGCATACTGTAGCGGTCTATTAACTGAGTGCATTAGAGTAACATTTAAATTTTGTCCCTGGTTTTAGGGTTTTGTCCCTCTCTCTGTTGTTGGGTTTTTCTCTGATTCTTTTAGCAGGAAGTTGAGTGCTATTATTTGAAAGCTTCCAGGAATAAGAAGGGCAGTAGTGATCGTACAGCACTTTCAGATGGACAATGAAAAAAGGACAGAGTCTAGTAGTGACTATGGGCCAGTGTGACGTTTTTGAGAGTAATGCAATAGTGGTCATACCTTGGAGAGAGTTAAATGAGCCTACATATTTTGCTTAGAATTGTTTGCTGGAATTTTAAGTTAGAGCTAGAATTAAATGCAGTGATTGGCATGGAATATTCTAGTCTTATCCTGGAATAAGGATGTTAACTGTTAATGAGTTAATGCTTTTCTAGCTTTCACTGTCAGGTATTTTGACATACTACAGCCGTCTATAATAAGCTGGAGACTTTTAACTGTCATACATATTCCATGTGTGGAATAAAAGACTGACTTTCATCCAGCACCCAGCTAGATACTTACATATTTGTACATGACTTATTTTGTTGTTGCCAGAGTTTTGTATGCTGAAAAGGATTATTGTCTTTATTATTTCTAATGCATGTAAAAAAGTGCACTGACATTCTCCGTTGTGTTTAACTTTAGCCCATTTACTGTAAACCAACTACAAATGCTGACACACTGTGCAAAGAATAATCCATACTACGCACTTGTACCTTAAAATTTGCTTTGTTAAGACAGCATACATCCTTAGTCTACTTAACCAAGCACTGGGAAGGAGTAAACTTCATTATGATCGCTCAGCATGGACTCTGTACACATACAATACATAACGTGAAGAAAAAAAATCAAATAAATTTAATTCGATAAAATGAAATCTTTCAAGGATCAATGTATAAACAGGTAATGAAGAAACAGTAGTCTCTCTCTCTCTCTCTCTCCCTCTGTTACAGGAGAAAAAGAAAAAAATCAAATGTAAAAGTCCCACTTGAATCTTTTTTCTATATAGCTGACTGAATCTAATGTAGATCAATGGTAAGCAATACCTGAGGACCACGACAGAATATTGCAACTGTCTTCAAATAGAAAAGTATGAAGAACCGAGAAAGTTTAAACATGACGGCAGGACTTCTTAGGAGTACAACACACAATTCCTCTCTCTCTCTCTCTATATATATATATATATATATATATATATATATATATATATATGGATAGATAGCTAGATAGATAGATATAATTTCTCTTTCTATTGCTCTTTTATAGTGGAATAAAAATAATGTAGCTGTGACCACCAGTACATAAATAATGAAAGTCTGTTAAACAGTATGCCTTCTAGTACATGCATGTGCTGTTTCTCTAGAACTAATGTACAGCAAGTTTAATAAATATCTTCATAGAGTGCATTCGGTCTTGCTGACTTCAAGGTACTTACCAGATCACTGACTGGTTTTGCTTTTCCTTGGTGAGGACTGGTTCTTTACCATATTGGTTAAATTGTTTAATTTCTTACTGCAGTCCAATATGTTGATACCATGCCCTTGCTCCATCACTATAGGCTGATAAAATGTCTAGCCACACCCCCTTACCCAATTGGCCTTCATGATATTACTTAAACCGGTTTACCTGCAGGGTGATATTTTTAAAATACAAGTAGAATACCATCCTAGCTTAGTGGATGCTTCCCACATCCCTCAGCATTGTGTGCACGCAATGTAAGTATGGAGAATACTGCTTTAAACTGGACTTGAAATGTTCTCTAATATTTGTATGTGCTTTTTGTTTGGATACGTGTTCCTGTGGGACATACTATTGTTAAAACTAGCTATGCTTTTCTAGAGAGCTACATATCGTTGATCAAAACTAGCTGTTAACTTAGCAACCGGCATGATCACATTGTCAACTTCGTTTGAGATGTTTTTACTTCCACACAATGCCTGCAGTTAAAACTCTGTATAGAGTGTTTAATATAGAAACTAAGAAGAAACAAGTAACAGCTATTGTAGAATATTGTGAGCTGCAGTTAATATTGCTATGTTTATCTACGCTCCAGCTAAGTTCTATATTACAGAGTAACTGAAAATACATGTTGTTAGACTGGTTTTCTTTAAGTTAAAATTAATTACACTCTCTGAGTTGGTAAAGAGATTTGTGAAAATTGTTAGTAATAGTATGATTTGGGAATTCATATGCTTTTTCTGTTCTTAAATGATAAAGTGATGCAATATAGTCTGTCTTCCCCTATAACATTCTCCTACTCTTTAACTGAACACGATCTCCTTTCCACTCTTACTTTGTCCTTAACAAACTATTCCCTGTTGGACTTTTTCATCTTCAGCTTCCTAATCACCATTCTCAGTTCCTCAAGCAGAGCTAATAACATAGCGAGCTTCTGCACATTCATCCCCGGGAACCAGACAAAAGGAACCTAAACAGACTAATTTCATTTCAGATAAGAATTACGTTTTTTCCACGGACTCTGTTCACGCTACAAATTTTTATTTAACTGAAGTTAGTTTAAAAGGTTGAGATTGGCGTGCACACCCACATGGACACAGGTCCCCCTCCCTCCACTCTGCATAGATAGCATATAAGGCAACATTTTTTAAATCAGAAGCTGTAGGCTTAAAATTGCAGGTCTACCTAAGCATATTTATCCAATATAAGGTCTTCTAGTACATGCGCATGCTGTTTCTGTAAAGCTAATGTACAGCAAGTTTAATAAATATCTCAATAGAGTGCATGCAGTCTTGCTGACTTCAAAGTACTTACCAGATCACTGATTGGTTTTGCTGTTCCTTGATGAGGACTGATCGTACCCGCTCCACTCAGACTCATTCCGCTCTCCTACCCCAATTTCCACCCACTGCCACATCTTCTACATTTATTTCTACCCATACCACACCCTCTTATCCAAATAATCAATATCCTAACTCAACCCTACCCCTTTTATCTAACAGTAATTAATCACCCAACCCACTATACTCCATAACACATGTTAAGCTACCCATACCACCATTTAAAGTCAACCTCTGCTAATACAACTCAGAATTAAAGACAGGAAGAACTCATAACCACTTCCACCAATATACACACCCAAAATAAAAATGTATTTAATACAAACTTCAGTCCACCTCTTACTTATAACCCTCCTCCACCTTACCTCTTATCGCAATCAGATAACACCTATCTATCCCCCACATACCCTCTCTCCCAAACACACCATGATTCCAAGTACAAGATTTCTATTTAGTCTCACCTGTTTAATATAACCAGCACATAACGTTTCTCTTATAGATTCCTTTTTATACCACCCCTTACACATCTTGTGCACAAAGTTACTAAGCTTACAACTAAACCACCACATCTGCTCCCCAGCAAAAAAAACACAACTAGGCTTAAGTGGAGATATCCACCCAAACCCCATCCCTAATCCAGCACAACAAACACTAAAGCCAAACACCATCCACCCATCCAATATCAAATCCCTAAGACAAAATACCCCCGGTATTCTTATCATCAACATGAATGTAAGAAGCCTTGGAAACGAAATTCACAAACTACGCACATCCATCTCCCAATATACATCTGACATAGCCATCCTAACAGAAACCTGCTAAAGCCCCATATTAAGGACAATGAAATCTCACCCGCATGATATAATATCCATAGAACAAACAGAATAAACAAATGTGGCAGAGGAGTAGCAATCCTATATAAAGACACAATAAAAGTCCAAAGAATCCAGTCAGACCCCCCCAACTACACAAAACAGTGAAATACTAACCTGTCAACTTGAAATTAACTCAAACAAATACTTAATTCTAATTTCAGTATACACACCTCCTAGTAATAACCTCTCCTCAATTGAAGACCTGCTCTCCTGGTCATCAGGTGACTATAATTGCAGGAGATTTCAATACAGATTGGTTTACTTGCTCCTCAGACAATCCCTCCTCTCTCATAAATCTCTATGGATACATCCAAATTATAAACTCACCTACCAAGATGGATAAACACAGGGGCAGACAGTCAGTTCTTGACTGAACCTTAACCAATAATCCTTCACTAGTTTATCACTCAGGTTGTCCCCCAGACAGCCTAAGCAACCACTTACCCACCTTTCTACTTAGACACAAAACCAACCTCCCTAAGTCCACATTATATAGACAGATTAGAAGCAATAAACACTTTTCTGCTTCTACCTTTAATACTCTGTTGCATCAGTGTGACTGGTCCACATTATCACACCTCCACTTAGACTCTGCTGTTGAATACTTTAATACTAAATTCTTTGGGATTCTAAACACTCTAGCTCCCATTAGAAAGGTTTCTGTAAAATCCAGCTATACTCCATAGCTATCTAAAGAAACTAAGCAATTACTTAAGGGCAGGGACAAAACAAAATTCTCTTGAAAATACCGTCACCTAAGAAACAAAGCCAAATCACAGATCAGGAATGACAAAAAACAATCATACCACAAGAATGCCCAAAAATTCTAGAATAATATCAAAACACTTCTTCAGCCAGGTCAGTCTTTAACCCCATCCCCACCACCTCCAACACCAAAGACAGTATAGCCACACAATTCAGTTTCTTTCTTCATTAACTCCATCCGATATCTGTTAAACAACAAAGATTACACCCCACCATCTATTCCCCCACCCATCCCAACCACTTCTAGTCCCTTCTCCTTTAAACCCATCCAAGCCTCCACCATTAGGAAACTACTGCTTAAACTACAACCCACTACCCTCGCAGTTGATCAACTGCCTAACACATATCTCAAGATAGCAGCTGACTCCATAGCCTATCCTATCTTTCTATTGGTCAACAGATCAATCAGAAAATAGTATGTACCTAAACTCTGGAAGGCATCCTACATCACTCCTCTACACAAAGGTGGCAACTCAACAGATTTTCCCAACTACAGACCAATAGCCATTCTCTCACCATTGTCTAAAATTCTTGAAAAATGCATCCACTCCCACCTAATGGACTACCTTTCCTGTAATAATCTGCTTACTAACTCCCAGCATGGCTTTAGGCCTAAGCACAGTTCTACTACAGCTCTGTTAAGCTTCACTAACACTATTAACCATCTAAAACACAATGAGCAACAAGTTGCCTCCATCTTCTTAGATACATCCAAGGCATTCAACACTGTTTCTCATCTGAAACTCCTCAATATGTTAGCATCATCAAACTTATCTCACGCCACTATCTCTCATTTATTTATTTATTTTATTTTATTTTACATTTGTTGACTGGGATAGTCCGACTGGATTCATGTCCATTTTCAGTGGAGGCCCGGGGAGAAAAGCTCCAAAGTAAGTAGTTAAGATTACAGATACAATATATACAGTGGTTACATACTTAACAAGTTATACAAATTCCAAAGTTAGAGATAATCCCAAGTGTAAGTCCAGATTAAGTCACACAACTAAGCTAAATTATAGTTATTAACTCATAGTAGAGGAGATTTAGCCTGGTTTAATATAGTCCTTTTGGTTCCACAACTATCTCACAGACCGATAACGATGTGAAATGGCAAAATGGCCTGTCATCACATCTACTCATCTCACTCGGAGTCCCAGAAGGATCCGTCTTAGGTCCACTTATCTTTACAATATGCACCAACAAGCTGCACATAGCAACCAACCAGGCTACCACAATCCATGGAAAACATGCATTGAGTCTAAGCTGCCAAAGAAGTTCTAATTTCTCCAGCATAAGTGTAGAAGCCTCTCCTCTACTATTCATGTTGATTGAATCGATGGCCTTAAATTTAAAACTGTGGTTAGGGTTTTCAATACAATGTCTAGCTAGTGGGCTCTCCATTTTCCTTTTGTTAATGTAATAAACATGTTTGTAAATCCTCTCTTTAAATTTACGGTCCGTCTTGCCACATAAAAACTAGGACAGCACTGACATAATGCTAAATACACTAAGGCTTTAGAGTTACAATTGAACTTATTCTTTAGGAAGTATTCTCGCCCCCAATAATAAATTTTGACCCTGTAGTGATGTGTCGACACTGGTTACATGCATCACATTTGAATGTCCCTGAGATGCCTCTAAAAGTACTATTACTACTTTCAGTGAGGTTTTTTAGGTTCTTTCCTTTTTTCCAGGTGACTAGGGGTTTATCTCCCAACTTTCCTTGTATGTCCCTATCAGATAGTAACAACTGCCAGTTTTTTCCCAGTATTGTAATCAAGGCTTTATAATCCAAAGAGAATGTTGTCACAAATCTCAAACAGTTTTGGCCCTTTGTGGCCCAGTACTATTCCTAACTACAGGGTTTCTAAGTTCTATCTCTACTGAGACATTGGTTTCCAATGTGTGAACTGTAGTTCATCCTTGGGATAGGATGGGCCTGAAGTGGCCAGAGGCCCGTTTACTACTGACCTCCCCTATAAGGTCAGTGATCAGCTCGTTGGGGTACCCCCTCTTGAGGAACATAGACTTCATGCTGGAGAAATTAGAACTTCTTTGGGAGCTTAGACTCAATGCATGTTTCCCACCGGGCCTGAATGAAATGACTTCCATTTTATGTGTGCTAAAACTCAAGAGTCTTAAGAGATAGTAGCTGTAATTTTTATGAACGGTTGTATATTAGATGTTTATTAGTTCTAGTGACGCTATAATTTTTTGGGATGATTGATGTAGGCTTCTTACATTCACTTTATATATGTTATTATATACGTTATATAACATTTTTTCATGAAAAGTTTACATTTTCCATGGGTCCCTGAACATTAGTAATAAGTAAAGTAAATTAATCATGATTTTAACCATTAGTATTTAACTAACTACACAAACTGTTTTAAGATAACGGAACTTTGTTTTTTATAATATTAAGACATCTAGTTTAACTTGTTACTTAACAATAACAAACCTTTTGATTTTAATATCTTAGTAGTATACCTTTAATTCTGTGACTGTTCTTAATTGTCTTAATTGTACTAATAAGTATGAGTCACCAGGTTAGTATTTAAACCTGTTTTTCCTTTCCGAGTATCATTGTCTGATGAAGTTAGGAGAAGCATTTCCTAACAAAAAGCACTTTACTTTGTGACTAGGATTTTTGCAGCCAGATCGTTTTTAACTTCTTTACTGTTCGGCAGTCACCGGAGTGTGTACCGGATTATTGCTTGCTGTAAGCCTGTTTTACTCAGCTATTAAACCTTGTTGGACTTTTCAGGGTACGCTCACCTTGTTTGGTGTTTACAAGATGGGATATAATTTAGGCAGCTTTCAACATCTGTTTCTTCTTTTAGTCGTAACCCCACAACATACGCCCAGTAACATGTTCCACAGTTCAGCTTATACTGAGCTTCCATAAGTGGTGTAACCCCCCAGCACTGTTGTGCTCCCAAAGACCCAGTGTTCTCTTGGGGTTTGCAGTCTTCACTTGGGACTCTTCAATGGGACCTTGCAATACAGGTGTGTGCTCCCAAACCTTCCCCCTGAAGTGAGATGCGTCAGTGATGACAAATCATGTCTCGCTTCCGCCTAGCTCTAGCAAGTGCCTGAACTGTTAAGCAAAGTTAGACTGCATGAGTTGCAGTGAGGGCTTTATTCCTCTGCATTAACAGAGCTAAAAAATATGAAAGCAATGTCTGGTGTACCTGAGTCTCCTAATTCCTCTGTAATTCGTGTAAACTGAGCATTAATTTTTCTACCTCGATTTTCAAAGTGCTCTAATTTGTAATCCATTATAATATATTGTGCCATGATTTTTTTATAATTCTTATTCAAAAGCTTCAACACTCTTATGCAAAATAATTTAAATGCCATGAAACTTTTTAAAATGTTTAGCAGAGTAGGAGGCAAAAAACTCCTGGATTTTTTTTTTTTTGTTAAAGAAGAGAATAAGGTGTTTTTTATAGAGTTAGGACTTTGATGTGATAATCAAATAGTTAAATCTATTGTCTGTTCTTTGGTCTGTCTCTTCTCAGATGAAAAATCATCTATAGATAACAATCTGAATATTTTTTTACTAAAAAACATACATTGTATATACATCTGAAGACCAGGTGATATTCTGCAATGCTTTGGGATGAAAATTATCTATTGGTCATGCCGATAAATAGTTGTAGTAATTTGACTATAAATCAGAGTTTATGTTCACAGAACCAAATAAATAGATGTTTAAGTTGTAGTTCAATTTGAATCTGTTGAAAATTGATGATAAAGACAAAAATATGCAAGTGATTTGATCTGAAAGTTTGGAACCATCAGTCTAACATATCGTGAATAAAGAGACAGAAGCAGCTGGTTTTGAAAAAAGAAAAATGTATCTAATTTTGAGAAGGTCATAGAGATTTCATTATAGATAATCCTGGATGAAATCCAAGTGGTCAGCAGTACATTGGAGGGGTGTGTAGGCAAAATGTCTGCAAATGGTACTGGAGTTTATGAAAAGAACAAGGTGGTGATGCATCAATCCATTAGTCTGAAGTTAATTTCTTTCTTTAAGCTAATTGAACAAATGTGTAGGACATATAGAATGAACTTAGATGGTATTCTGACAAAAGAAAGGATACAATGTGTCACATTACTCTATTGCAAGTAAGTGGCCTGGACTGTCTGGTAGACAAATTGTATTGGAATAGAAAAAGTATATAGTTTATTTGCAAGGGCCAGGGATGCATTTTAAGCCATGGCATTTAAAAGAACAAAGTTTACTTCAGCTTTGAAAGCCAGACAAAGCCAATCAAAGTTTTCAGAGATCAGGGTTAAACTAACCTTTTTAGAAAATTACACTTCTCTTTAGATGTGCAGAAAATGTACCAAATTTCTGGAGGTTCTTGTGAATTTTGGGTTAAGAACATAAAGTTCAAGTTTTTACTTAACACTAAGATCTATCTTCACTGGATGCAAGTCTTTGTTGAGGCACAAGTAACATTGAACCATGTGTGATTTTGAACCTGTAGAGGATGCTGGTCATTTCATACACGATCTTAGGGAAGAAAAGTAATGATTTAACACTATAGAGCATCAAAGATATTGAGAAGGATAAGAATGGATATACGAGCCGCAGCAATAATCCATGAGATAAGGTTAGTCATACTTATTTAGACATAGAATACACCAAAGGCAGAAAGCTAAAATTCAATGCAGATCTAAAGGGATATTGCTGAATCCCTAGTCTGGAGCAACAACTGTGTGTTTGCATCTCCATTTTACAATCATACAGTTAAACAAGTTATTTGAATGCTAACACACTGAGGTTTTAAAAGTCTGATATTCCATAACGATAATATGCTATTTGCTGAGTGAGTGAACTGTATGTAATACAAGAATGTATAAGTGTTTTTCTTTTTCCATGTATTTAATGCATTTAAGTGGCCTGGTAGACATTTTGTAGAGTGAAAGCTATTTTGTGATTGTATTTCACCAGCAAAAAGTTGTATCAGTCTTTTAATGCTTATCTTCTACAATAAGAATGTTTTATCTGCTTAGCGATAGGTATGCAGCACAAGAATATATGATTTCTATTTTTCTTTTCTGGGAAAACAGTTGTTAAATGTCTTACTGTACACGGTGTTGATTCATGTGCTTGTTTTAGAAGGTGGCTTAATGTTTTTTTTCTTTTTTATGTACTGCAGTCTCTCAGAGGTTACTTACTCCTCAGAATGAAAATTGTGTAAGTGTTGGCATATGATGGGAGAAAGAAAATGTGCAGGAAACCAAGTTGTGCATCTTAAAGAGACGGACGAGAACTTACAGTGAGTTTTTAGTGAATCAGCTTTTGATTATGACTTATAATGGGGGTGGTCATATATTAGTTGGCATTGCAAGTGATGCTTATACTGAGAAGGATATGATGATTTTCACATACTGTAGTCAATGTGCGTGGTATCCCAATGGTTTGCGCATCCTCATATAAGAAAGGTAGCACAGACTACACCTGTAGGTCACGTGTTAAGCAGTGCCCACTAGTACCTGCCATTATGAGTTTCTTCTGTTTCTGCAGGAAGTATATGGTGTTTATGTGACATTTGCTGTAGGAACTGGATATGGACACTTTACTGGCGCTGTTATATAGTGCATTCATGTATGGTTTCCCACCGGAGTAAAAAGAAACTTCCAATGTGTTGTATGAGTCAATACTTAAAAAGTAATTGTATTATCTATGTAAAGTAAGGAGAAGTTTTTGCAGTATTAGGTTCAGGCACATATTGGAATTTGTCGTAAGACAGAGCTGACAACAGAGAAATTTGATGAATGCATATTGATATTGCTAACAGACAACTAGGGAATGGAAGTTTTGAATTTTACATACTATAGTTCCTTCAGACATCACTACAGAGGATCTTATCAGTGCACTTTGGAGAAAACCTCAGTGTTCTTTGTTATACAAATTAAGTTTTGTGGACCCACAAGTGTTTCATTAGGGAAATGGATAAAAGGTGCTGGCAGCATTAGAAGCAGTACTAGATAGGGGCAGCTGATGTTTTCTCTTATTGAAAAGTAATTTAACAACTGAGAGATGAAACTTAAGGTATTAGTGTCAGAGAAGTAACCAGTTAATGGGTTTGTCACAATAACTATTTGAAAGTAATGCACTACATGATGGGGATGAATTTGTTCAGCCTAGGAAGGCTGGCTGGACAAAGCACCTTGGGTGTTTGGCATGAAATGTGAGTAAAACTGTATATGACCTATGACTATATGGATTTTATAGAACTCATTTAAATTAATACAAGGGTCATATGAACAATTGGGGTGACTTCTGAAGAAGACCCAATAATTTTTGGGATGAAAGCACTTGACTTAGTCTTAATAAAAGTGTTTTTATGGTCCATTGAGTATTTCACTCAGTTTGACTCACACAACCAAGATGTTTTTTATACTGGCGTATTGTTGCAGTGTGTCTTTTTTCTGATCTGTTACCAGTTGTGGTGAAAGACACACATCTTCACTGTTTTTGGTACTTTTATAGTATTGTTAAGGGAATAGGGTAAACAGGAATAAATAGATATAGGAAATAGTGATGATGTCTATCACTTAACAGAAATAAAAATATTTTTGCTCCTACAGTTCCAGCTTGAGTTATTGGTGGACAAATCAAGTGAATTATATTTTATATATACAAACAGCAGAAAATATGGAATCACTGGTAAAATGTATCTTTTACTTAAATTGCAGTATACAGGTACTGTCTATGCTTCATGTGGTGAGATTGGGAATCACGCTTTCACGTTGCTTGGAGGGAGACACAATAGGGATGGAAATGGAAAGTCCTGCAGTATCCCCTCTTCTTTACATAGTTTGCAAAATAAATGAACTCATAAGCTCACCTATAAATCATACTGGCTGCCCTTTTCTCCTTTCTTTCAAATAAATCTTACCATGGTTAGAATAATATCCAGCAGATTATAGAAAACAGAACATGGTTAGTGGTTTAAGAAATAAATCACAGGCATCTCCAGTATGCCGCACTTATTTTTCCATAATGTTTCTCCCTTAGGGTTTACATAGCATCCTGAACTTCCAATAAATGTATATTTCTTATCAGAAATGCAATAATCTATGCAATGTTATCCGAAACGACAGTAATGTATGAACATTTAGTCTTGTTAGCAAATCAAGGATATATAAATAAATATGAGCAATAATAATTGTGTGTTGATACTGGTGCTGCTGAATCAGTCGTAAAAGATATTCAAAACAACAATCATTGTACTACTACTACTACCACAAGTACTACAACTACTATTATTACTACCACTATTACTAGTACTACTGTTTCCACTACTGCTGCTGCTACTACTAGTAGTAGTACTACTACCATCTACTAATATAATTACTACTACTGCTGCTAGTACTACTACTACTACCACAAGTACTACAACTACTATTATTACTACCACTATTACTAGTACTACTGTTTCCACTACTGCTGCTGCTACTACTAGTAGTAGTACTACTACTCATCTACTAATATAATTACTACTACTGCTGCTAGTACTACTACTACTACCACAAGTACTACAACTACTATTATTACTACCACTATTACTAGTACTACTGTTTCCACTACTGCTGCTGCTACTACTAGTAGTAGTACTACTACTCATCTACTAATATAATTACTACTACTGCTGCTAGTACTACTACTACTACTACAAGTATTACAACTACTGTTACTAATACTACTACCATTACTGCTGCCACTACTACTACTAGTAATAGTAGCCCTACTAATATAAGTACCACTGCTATTACTACTATAGAATTTGTACATACTATTCTTTTACTGCATAAAACAAAAGCATCTTACTCAGTAGCTTACTGCAAATAAGTGAAACATTAGTACAGCAATATGTTTTAAAAGGGAATAGACTAACCAATTAAGTCATATTATTACTACCACTATTACTAGTACTACTGCTACCACTACTGCTGCTGCTACTACTAGTAGTAGTACTACCACTCTACTACTACTAGTACTACTACTACTGCTAGTACTACTACTCTCTTTTTATGGTATAATTCTAACTTGCTGATTTATTTATTTATTAATTTATGTGTGTGTTTGTTTGTTTTGTTGAATGGGTAAATCACACAAGTTTGAGGATCGTGTTCTCAGGAAATCTGAGGCATAGTCTGCACAGTACAAAAATGACAGACTTTGCAGTGGTAGGTACACACTAATGCTCAAACAGCTATCGGCCATATACATCAGTCAGGATGAGCAGCACATATGCATTACAAGTTTAACAGTGATAGAATATGTAGGTGACTAATGTGTAAACTTAAGCTAATCAAATCAGAGCAATTTCCTCGAATGATCAAATGAGAAATGTAGCAGCAGACATGTAGATGTCTAGTAACATACCGAATGACTAAACGCATACAGTTTCTAAGCTATAAGGCTAAAAACCTAAGAGTAAATGGTTGTAATTTAAAAACAGTGCTAATATTATTATACACAGTGTCTTACCACCTAAAAAATTATTCAGAATCCATCTGCTTGTCCATCCCTAAATAACATTCTACATAACTATGTTCCTAGTTGGTCATTATGATCCAAATGACGAAAAACTCCTGTCTGTCCACAAGCCTATCAAATCAGCTGAGCATTGTCTGAACTCATACCATGTTGCTAAGACCTGGAACTCCTTATCTCTGTCAATCAGGTCAAAACCCTCCCCTCCCATCCTTCAAAACCATTCTGAAAGACTTTCTAGCCAAAAGATGTCTGTTTTTGCTCAACACCAGGATAAAATATATTCCTAAATGTGGACAAATACCTATTCTTAGCTTATATTTCCTTATTCTCCCTTCTTCTCTCACTTCCTTACTTCTATCAATTTCTCTCCCTAGCTTTCTCTGTAAATATACCATAAGCCTGCTTTTCCTCTCACTTTATGTTGTAATTCCTGTTTGTATTATACTAACTTACTTTTAATTTCTATATAAGCAGGCTAAAATTTTCTAGCTGTTAAATCATTGTCATATAACTTGTATCTACTCTTAAACAATGCTTTCATATTATGTCTAACTTGGTATAATTATTTAAACTGTAAAATTATTATTCTTAAAATGTTTTGTAATACTTTGGAGCTTTTCTCCCTGGGCCTCTGCTAAAAATGGACTCCTACCCTGTCAGACTTTCCCGGCAATCAAATGTCAATAAATAAATAAATATCTGGCAAGAAAGTCAGATACAGCAGTCACAACTGGGTGGAATACAGGAACCTAACACACTGGTTGGGTCACCCAGACCAATTGCAGACTTGAAAGTTTGACCGTTAAAAAGGAGGCAAAGTGCAGGAATGACATCTGGTAAAGTATAACACAGTAAACTGATTAAGATGCCAAGGAAGATATTACTGCAAGGCCATTTGTTTTATCAAACTGATAGCAGGATACAAGCATTAGAACAGAGGTTTCTGGATGGGGTGGTGTGGGCAATACGTTATTGAGGCAAATGTCAGCAATCATACATAAGAGTTTAACAGGATATACAGAGTTAGAGTTTCTGGAGTGCATTCATCAGAGTAGACCAAGCAATCAGCAACAGAATGGGAGTGGTGAGTCGCTACTGGTAGGCCAGCTGTAAAGTCATAAATATGGTGGCATAAAACATTGAAGTGAAGTAGTGTGACACTGCAAGAAATCTGGCAGTGATTAGACAGAAGAGAAAAGAGCTTTCTGAGTGCCTTAATAAGATATAATAATTAACTTTAGCTGCTGACTAATTCAAGATCTTTATATTGGCTTAAACTTTATAAGATTTGAGTTTCTTCTTGAGTCTTGCTTGTTGCTAATTTCTCTTATAACATTTACAATGCAGATATTCCTATATTAAGACCAGAAATGTTCAAGCAAATCATTACGTGACAAAAAATGAGGATGCACTTTTATTAGATATGTAAATTACAATTCTCAATTTCTCAACAGTGTTTATTTTTTTATTTTGTTTTTATTTGTTAATTGTATGATTGGCAGAAAGTAGCTGGGCAGTTTCATAGTTTAGTAAAACTGACTACAGGACTAACAGACCAATTAGAAGGCTGACTCAGGAGTTAGTAAAAACAATAACTGTCCCTTCCGTGTAGCTAGTGATTTTTTTTAACTGTTAATGTGTCAGTGCATTCATCAATTCAAAATGTGTACCCACCACCACTGGAGAGTAATTTATCTTGTAATAAATCAATACCCATTAACACTCAAAACTCATTGTCATGCTAAGTTTTGAGAGCTATACATAATTTGTCCTTACGCTGCCTACAGGTAGTTGATTAAAGACCAAAACTCTCAAGTATGACATTATATGGAACAAAAAGGAAGGCACAAGTTAAATACAGAATAACAAAACAAAATATTTAGAATGTCTACAATAATCTGCAACATACAAAGGCGACATCCAACAGTAAATCAAAAAGATTAAATGAAAATACAAAATCATCAGTGAAACTAACATTATTCACTGTAGCTAAATGCAGCATAGTGAACTGCTTGTCAAAAAACAAAGTTTAAAAGAATACAACAGTTGAGAACAGAATAAATAAAGTTGAGTATCATAGTATAACACTGGGCAATAAACATTTATCTACACTGGGCAAACTTATACAATAACAGAATTATTAACATTTATGTATTTGATAGCAAGGATTTAAACAAGTTTTCTAAGCTTTAGATCCTGAAAGGGTATGGGTACAAGAGTTTAATGTAACAAATTTCAGTAGGTCAACAGGTGACATGTGTGGTTTTCGTTCTGGAGGACCAAAAAGCTGTGGATTCTCTTTCCTGAACCAGGTACTTGGATTCATTTCCCAGTATTGGCACTGCGGTGCAGCATAACTGGGTCCCACACTCCTAGTGTGTCATTCCTTACATGAGATGTTAAACCAAGGTCTCATCTGCCTAAGCTGGTGGTAGTTCAGGAGTATATAAAAGATTCTCTGGTACTTAGAAAAAAAAAAAAAGAGTCTGGAAGTTCTCCTAGTCAGTATGAATACCACCTCAGGGCTCTCCGGAAATGATACTAATCCAGTCATCAAACTAAATAAATAAGTAAGCATGTTGCTCTTTTATAATTATTAATTCTCTGTTTTATTTTATAATGAATCATATTTTCTTTTCTCATCATGAAAAAAAAAGCAAGGACCTAATCTGGTACCTACTGATGTTCTTTGAGTGCACAGTATGGAAGGAATGATAAGTATTTGGACTAGTACTTTCCTTACGTGATTATCAGAGAGACACAGCTCATTCTTTATTTTGCAGCAAACCATGACTTAGCTTGGCAATGCTGTCAATTTGTAAGGAGCTGAAATAACTTGTCTTACAGTATTTTAATTTGTTTTATTAAAAATATTATTTGCCTGGTTTATATTCACTCATATTAGTTCTGGTTAATACATGTTAAAGTAATTAAATAATTACCTGGAACGAAATACTACAATGATCCTAGTATGAATCCAAAGGTACAACATGCAATGTTGCTAATGAAGCAACCTTCATTCTGCCCTTTTGCATGGTAACATGAGATACTTACAAAATCATGGAATGTCACTATGTGACAAACAGCTGACTTCAGTTAACACAGCTGTCAGTCATTTTCAGTTCTGCCTTTATTGTCTAAGACATTATTCAGATGAATTAGTCGGTTGTTCTTTGGTTATTGGTTCAATTTAAAAATATTTTTTTACTTTAAGGAGGTATAATTCATTAGTTTGGGGACAGTGTTCCTTTACGGCATACAGTGTCCACACCCAACATATATGAATACATATATTTCCTGTTGTAAACAAAAGTAAACTGTATTTTCATTAGGAATTTACTCACTGAATGCTTATTATAGTTGTCTGCAAACAATGTTTTAAATCTTGGGTACAGAATCTTTCAGGATTTCATTTGGAAGATTTTTTCTGGAGGGAAAGTCTGTAGACATTCCCCTTCACAAAACATATTGGATTCCCATTGTATTTTTACATTCTGACAGTATGGCCCCCAAACTCTGAAGAATTAAATACTATTGGGGGGGAGTAAGAACTTGCTGCATCTCTTGGAATCCCCCCTCCTATAAGGTGCAGTGATTTTGTAGTCAGCATGTAATAAGTACTGACGGATTTGGGACAGTAGTACTCACTTCAAGAGGTGCAGGGGGGCTTCTCCACAGTGGGAAAAAAATAACGACAACTTCATTGTGCAGTAGTGAGTTTTGCACATTGCTGTTTTACATGTAGGGCCAGACTTAATTTTTCCAAATTTAGGGGCCCTCAGTGTTGCTGTCTTGAGCTTCTCATAGTGTACCAAAGGTATAGCAGTACTATTCTACTGATAGTGTGGCAGGAACCTGTGTGTAAAAGAAGGTAACTATTCTACTGATAGTGTGGCAGGAACCTGTGTGTATAAGAAGGTAACTATTCTACTGATAGTGTGGGAGGAACCTGTGTGTATAAGAAGGTAACTATGCTACTTATAGTGTGGGAGGAATCTGTGTGTAAAAGAAGGTAACTATTCTACTGATAGTGTGGCAGGAACCTGTGTGTATAAGAAGGTAACTATTCTACTGATAGTGTGGCAGGAACCTGTGTGTATAAGAAGGTAACTATTCTACTGATAGTGTGAAAGGAACCTGTGTGTAAAAGAAGGTAACTATTCTACTGATAGTGTCGGAGGAACCTGTGTGTATAAGAAAGTAACTACACTACTTATACTGTGGTAGGAACCTGTGTGTGTAAGATGGTAACTATTCTGATAGTGTAGGAGGAACCTGTGTGTATAAGAAGGTAACTATTCTACTGATAGTGTGGGAGGAACCTGTGTGTATAAGAAGCTAACTTCGCTACTTATAGTGTGCAAGAAACCAGTATGTATAAGAAGGTAACTACACTACTTATACTGTGGGAGACAAATTTGTGTATCAGAGGATAACTACACTACTTATAGTGTGGGAGGAACCTGTGTGTATAAGAAGGTAACTACACTACTTATAAGTGTGGGAGGAACATGTGTGTATAACAATGTAACTCTGCTACTTTTAGAGTGGGAGGAACCTGTATGTATAAAAAGGTAGGTATTCTACTCATAGTGCAGGAGGAACCTGTGTGCATAAGAAGGTAACTGTTCTACTTATAATCTGGGAGGAACCTGTGTGTATAAGAAGGTAACTACACTACTAATAGTGTAGAAGTAACCAGTGTGCATAAGAAGGTAACTACCGTACTTATAGGATGTGAGAAACCTGTGTGTATAAGAAGGTAACAATTCTGATAGTGTAGGAGGAACCTGTGTGTATAAGAAGGTAACTATGTCACTTATAGTGTGGGAGGAACCTGTGTGTAAAAGAAGGTGACTATTCTACTGATAGTGCAGGAGGAATATGTGCGCATAAGAAGGTAACTACTCTACTTATAGTGTGGGAGGAACCTGTGCGTGTAAGAAGGTAACTGTTCTACTTATAGTGTGGGAGGAACCTCTGCGTATAAGAAGGTAACTATTCTACTCATAGTGTGGGAGGAACCTGTGCGTACAAGAAGGTACCTATTCTACTGATAGTGTGGGAAGAGCCTGTGTGTATAACAAGGTAACTATTCTACTTACAGTGTGGGAGGAACCTGTGTGTATAAAAAAGCTAACTATTCTACATATAGTGTGGGAGGAACCTGTGTGTATAAGAAGGTAACTATTTTACTTATAGTGAGGGAAGAACCTGTGTTTATAAGAAGGTAACTATTCTACCGATACTGTGGGAGGAACCTGTGTGTATAAGAAGGGAAATATTCTACTGATAGCGGGTGAGAAACCTGTGTGTATTAGAAGATAACTACACTACTTATACTGTGGGAGGAACGAGTGTTTATAAGAAGGTAACAACACTACTTATAGTGTGGGAGGAACCTCTGTGTATAACAAGGTAACTATGCTACTTTTACAGTGGGAGGAACCTGTATGTATAAAATAGTAGGTATTCTACTGATAAGAAAGTAACTATTCTACTGATAGTGTAGGAGGAGCCTGTGTGTATAAGAAGGTAACTATTTCACGGATAATGTGGGAGGAACCTGTGTGTACAATTACATAACTACACTACTTATAGTGCTGAAGGAATCTGTGTGTACAAGTAGGTAGCTACGCTACTTGTAGTGTGGGAGGAACCTGTGTGTACAAGTAGGTAACTACGTGACTTTTAGTGGGGGAGGAACCTGTGTGTATAAGAAGGTAACTACAATACTTATAGGATGTGAGAAACCTGTGTGTATAAGAAGGTAACAATTCTGATAGTGTAGGAGGAACCTATTTGTATAAGAAGGTAACTATGTCACTTATAGTGTGGGAGGAACCTGTGTGTATAAGAAGGTAACAATTGTACTGATAGTGTGACAGGAACCAGTGTGTATAAGAAGGTAACTATTCTACTTATAGTCTGGGAGGAACCTGTGTGTATAAGAAGGTAACTATCCTACTAATAAAGTGGGAGGAACATTTTTGTATAAGAAGGTAATTATTCTACTGATAGTGTGAGAGGAACCTGGGTGTATAAGAAGGAAATGATTCCACTGATAGTGGGGGAGGAACCTGTGTGTAAAAGAAGGTAACTACGCTACTTATAGTGTGGGAGGAACCTGTGCGTGTAAGAAAGTAACTATTCTACTGATAGTGTGGGAGGAACCTGTGTGTATAAGAAGGTAACTATTCTACTGTTAGTGTGGGAGGAACCTCTGCATATATTCTATTCATAGTTTGGGAGGAACCTGTGCATACAAGAAGGTAACTATTCTACTAATAGTGTGGGAGAAACCTGTGCATATAACAAAGTAACTATTCTACTTATAGTGTGGGAAGAACCTGTGTTTATAAGAAGGTAACTATTCTACCGATACTGTGGGAGGAACCTGTGTGTATAAAAAGGTAACTATTCTACATATAGTGTGGGAGGAACCTGTGTGTATAAGAGAGTAACTATTCTACTTATAGTGTGGGAAGAACCTGTGTTTATAAGAAGGTAACTATTCTACTGATACTGTGGGAGGAACCTGTGTGTATAAGAAGGGAAATATTCTACTGATAGTGGGTGAGAAACCTGTGTGTATTAGAAGATAACTACACTACTTATACTGTGGGAGAAATGTGTGTTTATAAGAAGGTAACTACACTACTTATAGTGTGGGAGGAACCTCTGTGTATAACAAGGTAACTATGCTACTTTTACAGTGGGAGGAACCTGTATGTATAAAATAGTAGGTATTCTACTGATAGTGCAGGAGGAACCTGTCTGCATAAGAAGGTAACAATTTTACTGATACTGTGGGAAGAACCTGTGTGTAAAAGAAGGTAACTATTCTCCTGATAGTGTGAGAGGAACCTGTGTGTATAAGAAGGTAACTATTCTCCTGATAGTGTGGGAGGAACCTGTGTGTAAAAGAAGGTAACTACTCCACGGATAGTGTGGGCGGAACCTGTGTGTACAATTACGTAACTACACTGCTTATAGTGCTGAAGGAATCTGTGTGTACAAGTAGGTAGCTACGCTACTTGTAGTGTGGGAGGAACCTGTGTGTACAAGTAGGTAACTATGTGACTTTTAGTGTGGGAGGAACCTGTGTGTATAAGAAGGTAACTACACTACTAATAGTGTGGAAGTAACCAGTGTGCATAAGAAGGTAACTACAGTACTTATAGGATGTGAGAAACCTGTGTGTATAAGAAGGTAACAATTCTGATAGTGTAGGAGGAACCTGTGTGTATAAGAAGGTAACTATGTCACTTATAGTGTGGGAGGAACCTGTGTGTAAAAGAAGGTGACTATTCTACTGATAGTGCAGGAGGAATCTGTGTGCATAAGAAGGTAACTACTCTACTTATAGTGTGGGAGGAACCTGTGCGTGTAAGAAGGTAACTGTTCTACTTATAGTGTGGGAGGAACCTCTGCGTATAAGAAGGTAACTATTCTACTCAAAGTGTGGGAGGAACCTGTGCGTACAAGAAGGTACCTATTCTACTGATAGTGTGGGAAGAGCCTGTGTGTATAACAAGGTAACTATTCTACTTACAGTGTGGGAGGAACCTGTGTGTATAAAAAAGCTAACTATTCTACATATAGTGTGGGAGGAACCTGTGTGTATAAGAAGGTAACTATTCTACTTATAATGTGGGAAGAACCTGTGTTTATAAGAAGGTAACTATTCTACTGATACTGTGGGAGGAACCTGTATCTATAAGAAGGGAAATATTCTACTGATAGTGGGTGAGAAACCTGTGTGTATCAGAAGATAGCTACACTACTTATACTGTGGGAGGAACGTGTGTTTATAAGAAGGTAACTACACTACTTATAGTGTGGGAGGAACCTCTGTGTATAACAAGGTAACTATGCTACTTTTACAATGGGAGGAACCTGTATGTATAAAATAGTAGGTATTCTACTGGTAAGAAAGTAACTATTCTACTGACAGTGTAGGAGGAGCCTGTGTGTATAAGAAGGTAACTATTCCATGGATAGTGTGGGAGGAACCTGTGTGTACAATTACGTAACTACACTACTTATGAAGTAGGAAGGAATCTGTGTATACAAGTAGGTAGCTATGCTACTTGTAGTGTGGGAGGAACCTGTGTGTACAAGTAGGTAACTGTGACTTTTAGTGTGGGAGGAACCTGTGTGTATAAGAAAGTAACTATGCTACTAATAGTGTGGAAGGAACCTGTGTGTATAAGAAGGTAACTATGCCACTTATAGTGTGGGAGGAACCTGTGTGTATAAGAAGGTAACTATGCCACTTATAGTGTGGGAGGAACCTTTGTGTATAAGAAGGTAACTATTCTACTTATAGTCTGGGAAGAAACTGTGTGTATCAGAATGTAACTATCCTACTGATAATGTGGGAGGAACATGTGTGTATAAGAAGGTAACTACACTGCATAAAGAGTGGGAGGACCCTCTTTGTATAAGAAGGTAACTATTCTACTTATAGTGTGGGAGGAACCTGTGTGTATAAGAAGGTAACTATGCCACTTATAGTGTGGGAGGAACCTGTGTGTATAAGAAGGTAATGATTCTACTGATAGTGGGGGAGGAACCTGTGTGTAAAAGAAGGTAACTACTCTACTTATAGTGTGGGAGGAACCTGTGCGTGTAAGAAGGTAACTATTCTACTTATACTGTGGGAGGAACATGTGTGTATAAGAAGGGAAATATTCTACTGATAGTGCGGGAGGAACATGTGTGTATAAGAAGGTAACTATGCTACTTATAGTGTGGGAAGAACCTCTGCGTGTAAGAAGGTAACTATTCTACTTATAGTGTGGGAGGAACCTGTGAGTATAAGAAGGTAACTACACTGCATAAAGAGTGGGAGGACCCTCTTTGTATAAGAAGGTAACTATTCTACTTATAGTCTGGGAGGAACCTGTGTGTATAAGAAGGTAACTATTCTACTGTTAGTGTGGGAGGAACCTCTGCGTATAAGAAGGTAACTATTCTACTCATAGTATGGGAGGAACCTGTGCATACAAGAAGGTAACTATTCTACTCATAGTGTGGGAGAAACCTGTGTATATAACAAAGTAACTATTCTACTGATAGTGTGGGAGGAGCCTGTGTGTATAAGAAGGTTACTATTTTACTGATACTGTGGGAGGAACCTGTGTGTATAAGAAGGGAAATACTCTACTGATAGTGCGGGAGGAACATGTGTGTATAAGAAGGTAACTACGCTACTTATAGTGTGGGAAGAACCTCTGCGTGTAAGAAGGTAACTATTCTACTTATAGTGTGGGAGGAACCTGTGAGTATAAGAAGGTAACTACATTGCTTAAAGAGTGGGAGGACCCTCTTTGTATAAGAAGGTAACTATTCTACTGATAGTGTGGGAGAAACCTGTGCATATAAGAAAATAACTATTCTAATGATAGTGTGGGAGGAACCTGCATGTATAAGAAGATAACAATTCTACTGATAGTGTGGGTGGAGCCTGTTACCATAAGAAGGTAATTATTCTACTTACAATGTGGGAGGAACCTGTGTGTATAAAAAGGTAACTATTCTACTGATAGTGGGGGAGGAACCTATGTGTAAAAGAAGGTAACTACTCTACTTATAGTGTGGGAGGAACCTGTTTGTATAAGAAGGTAACTATTCTACTCATAGTGTGGGATGAACCTGTGTGTACAAGAAGGTTACAATTCTACTCATAGTGTGGGAGAAACCTTTGTGTATAAGAAGGTGACTATTCTACTGATACTGTGGGAAAAACCTGTGTGTATATGAAGGTAACTATTCTCCTGATAGTGTAGGAGGAACCTGTGTATATAAAAGGTAACTATTCTCCTGATAGTGTGGGAGGAACCTGTGTGTATAAAAGGTAACGCTTCTCCTGATAGTGTGGGAGGAACCTGTGTGTATAAGAAGATAACTATTCTACTGATAGTGTTAGAGGAGCCTCTCTGTATAAGAAGGCAACAATTTCATGGATAGTGCGGGAGGAACCAGTGTGTACAATTAGGAAACTACACTACTTATAGTGCGGGAGGAGTCTGTGTGTACAAGTAGGAAGCTATGCTACTTGTAGTGTGGGAGGAACCTGTATGTACAAGTAGGTAACTACGTGACTTTTAGTGTGGGAGGAACTGTGTGTATAAGAAGGTAACTACAATACATATAGGATGTGAGGAACCTGCGTGTATAAGAAGGTAACAATTCTACTGATATTGTGGAAGGAACCTGTGTATATAAGAAGGGAAGTATTCTACTGATAGTGTGGGAGGGAACTGTATGTATAAAAAGGTAATTATTCTACTGATAATGTGGGAGGAGCCTGTATGTATAAGAAGGTAAATAGGCTACTTCTACAGTCGAAGGAACCTGCGTGTATAAGAAGATAACAATTCTAATAGTGTGAGAGGACCCTGTGCGTGTAAGTAGGTAACTACACTACTTATATTGTGGGAGGAACCTTTATGTATAAGAAGGTAACTAAGCTACTTAATGTGTGTGAGGAACCTGTGTGTATAGGAAGATAACTACGCTACTTATAGTGTAGGAGGAACGTGGGTGTATAAGAAGGTAATTATTCTACTGACAGTGTGTAGGAATCTGTTTGTATAAGAGGGTAACTACACTACTTATAGTGTGGGAGGAACCAGGGTGGGTAAGAAAGTAACAACGCTACTTCTACTGTGAGAGGAATCCTTGTGTAAAAGAAGGTAAGTATTCTACTGATAGTGTGGGAGGAACTTGTGTGTATAAGAAGGTAACTATTCTACTAATAGTGGGAAAGGAACCTAGGTGTATACAAAGGTAACTATTATACTGATAGTATGTGAGGAACCTGTGTTGATAAAAAGGTAAATATCTGACTGATAATGTAAGAGGAACCGGTGTATATAAGAAGGCAACTACTCTAGTTATAGTGTCTGAGGAACCTGTGTGTATAAGAAGGTAACTATTCTACTGACAGTGTGAGAGGAACCTGTGTGTATAAGAAGGTAACTACACTACTTATAGTGTGGGAGGAACCTGTGTGTATAAGAAGGTAAATACACTACTTATACTGTGGCAGGAACCTGTGTGTATAAGAAGGTAACTATTCTACTGATAGTGTGGGAGGAACTTGTGTGTATAAGAAGGTAACTATTCTGATAGTGTGGGAGGAACCTGTGTGTATAAGAAGGTAACTATTCTACTAATAGTGGGAAAGGAACCTAGGTGTATACAAAGGTAACTATTATACTGATAGTATGTGAGGAACCTGTGTTAATAAAAAGGTAAATATCTGACTGATAATGTAAGAGGAACCGGTGTATATAAGAAGGTAACTACTCTAGTTATAGTGTCTGAGGAACCTGTGTGTATAAGAAGGTAACTATTCTACTGACAGTGTGAGAGGAACCTGTGTGTATAAGAAGGTAACTACACTACTTATAGTGTGGGAGGAACCTGTGTGTATAAGAAGGTAACTACACTACTTATACTGTGGCAGGAACCTGTGTGTATAAGAAGGTAACTATTCTACTGATATTGTTTGTGGAACTTGTCTGTATAAGAAGTCCACTATTCTACTTTGTGTGGGAGGAACCTGTGTGTATAAGAAGGTAACTATGCTACTTATATTGTGGAAGGAACCTGTGTGTATGAGAAGGTAACTACTCTACTCTACTTATAGTGTGGAAGAAACCTGTTTGTATAAGAAGGAAACTATTCTACTTATAGCGTGGGAGGAACCTGTGTTTATTAGAAGGTAATTATTCTACTTATATTCTGAGAGTAACCTGTGTGTATAAAAGGTAACAGCGCTACTTTTAGTGTGTGAGGAACCTATGTGTATCAGAGGGTAACTATTCTGCTGATAGTGTGGAAGTAACCTGTGTGTATAAGAAGGTAACTGTTTTACTGATAGTGTTGGAGGAACCTAAATGTAAAAGAGGGTAACTATACTATTGATAGTGTGGGAGGAACCTGTGTGCATAAGAAGGTAGCAATTCTACTGATAGTGCAGGAGGAAACTGTGTGTATAAGAAGGTAACTACACTACTTATAGTGTCACAGGAACCTGTGTGTAAAAGCAGTAACTACGCTACTTATACTGTGAGAGGAACCTGTGTGTATAAGAAGGTAACTATTCTACTGATATTGTGGGTGGAAGTTCTGTGTATAGGAAGGTAACTATTCTACTTATATTGTGAGAGGAATCTGTGTGTATAAGAAGGTAACTATGCTACTTATAATGAGGGAGGAACCTGTGTGTATCAGAAGGTAACTATTCTAATGACTGTGCGGGAGGAACCTCTGTGTATATGAAGGTAACTATGCTACTTATAGTGTGGGAGGAACCTGTATGTGTAAGAAGGTAACTATGCTACTTATTGTATGGGAGAAACCCGTGTGTAAAAGAAGGTAACTATTTTAGTGATAGTGTGGGAGGAACCTGTGTGTAAAAGAAGGTAACTATTCTACTGATAGTGTGGGAGGAACCTGTGTGTATAAGAAGTCAACTACACTACTTGTAGTGTGGAAGGAACCAGTGTGTATAAGAAGGTAACTATTCTACTTATAGTATGGGAAGACCCTGTGTGTATAAGTAGGTAACTACGCTACTTATATTGTGACAGAACTTGTGCATATAAGAAGGAACTAGGCTACTTATAGTGTGGGAGGAATATGTGCATATAAGAAGGGAACTTATACTACTTACAGTGTGAGAGGAACCTGTGTGTGTATAAGAAGGTAACTATTCTACATATAGTGTGGGAGGAACCTGTTTGTATAAGAGGGTAACTACGCTACTTATGCTGTGGGAGAAACCTGGGTATAAAAGAAGGAAACTATGCTACTTCTACTGTGGACGGAACCCACGTGTAAAAGAAGGTAACTATTCTACTGATAGTGTGGGAGGAACCTGTGTTTATACAAAGGTAACTATTCGATTGATAATCTGAGAGAAACCCATGCGTATAAGAAAGTAACTATGCTACTTATAGTGTGGGAGGAACCTGCGTGTATAAGAAGGTAACTGTTCTACTGATAGTGTGAGAGGAGCCTGCGTGTATAAGAAGGTAACTATGCTACTTATATTGTGGAAGGAACCTGTTTGTATAAGAAGGTAACTATTCTACTGATAGTGTGGAGGAATCTGTGTGTATTAGAAGGTAACTATTCTACTTATAGTGTGCAAGGAACCTGTGTGTATAACAACATAACTATTCTACTTATATTGTGAGAGGAACCTGTGTGTATAAGAAGGTAACTACTCTACTTATAGTGTGCAAGGAACCTGTGTGTATCAGAAGGTAGCTATTCTACTGGTAGTGCAGGAGGAACCTATAATAAGGTAGCTACACTACTTATAGTATCGGAGAAACTTGTCTGTACAATCGGTAACTATTCTACTTATACTGTGGGAAGAACCCATATGTAAAAACAGTAACTATTCTACTGATAGTGTGGGAGAAACCTGCGTGTATAAGAAGGTAACTCTGCTACTTAGTGTGAGAGGAATCTGTGTATATACAGTGGAAAGAACCTGTGTGTATAAGAAGATAACTATTCTAACAGTGTGAGAGGACCCTGTGCATGTAAGAAGGTAACTACACTACTTATAGTGTGGGAAGAACCTTTGTGTATAAGAAGGTAACTAAACTACTTAATGTGTGTGAGGAACTTGTGTGTATAAGAAGGTAACTACGCTACTTATAGTGTGGGAGGAACCTCTGTGGGTAAGAAGGTAACTACGCTACTTCTAATGTGGGAGGAACCTGTGTATAAAAGAAGGTAACTATTCTACTGATAGGGTAGGAGGAACCTGTGTATATAAGAAGGTAACTATTCTCATAGTGTGGGAGGAACCTGGGTGTATAAGAAGGTAACTGTTCTACTGATTGTGTGTGAGGAACCTGTGTTTATAAAAAGGTAAATATTCGACTGATAATGTAGGAGGAACCTGTGTATATAGGAAGGTAACTACACTACTTATAGTGTTGGAGGAACCTGTGAGTATAAGAAGGTAACTATTCTACTGATAGTGTGGGAGGAACCTATGTGTATAAGAAGGTAACTACACTACTTATAGTGTGGGAGGAACCTGTGTGTATAAGAAGGTAACTATTCTACTGATATTGTGGGAGGAACTGATGCGTATAAGACGGTAACTATTCTACTTATAGCGTGGGAGGAACCTGTGTGTATAAGAAGGTAACTATTCTACTGATATTATTAGTGGAACTTGTGTGTATAAGAAGTCCACTATTCTACTTAGTGTGGGAGGATCCTGTGTGTATAAGAAGGTAACTATGCTACTTATATTGTGGAAGGAGCCTGTGTGCATAAGAAGGTAGCTACTGTACTTATAGTGTGGAAGAAACCTGTTTGTATAAGAAGGAAACTATTCTACTTATAGTGTTGGAGGAAGCTCTGCATATATGAAGGCAGCTATTCTACTGATAGTGTAGGAGAAACCTGTTTTTATTAGAAGGTAACTATTCTACTTATATTCTGAGAGTAACCTGTGTGTATAAGAAGGTAACTATTCTGCTGATAGTGTGGGAGGAACCTGTGTGTATAAGAAGTTAACTGTTTTACTGATAGTGTTGAAGGAACCTGAATGTAAAAGAAGGTAACTATACTACTGATAGTGTGGGAGGAAACTGTGTGTATAATAAGGTAACTACACTACTTATAGTGTCGGAGGAATCCATTTGTAAAAAAGGTAACTATTTTTCTGATAGTGTGTGAGGAGCCTGTGTGTATAAGAAGGTAACTGTTCTACTTATAGTTTGAGAGGAACCTAGGTGTATAAGAAGGTAACTATTCTGCTGATAGTATGTGAAGAACCTGTGTTTATATAAAGGTAACTATTTGACTAATACTGTGGGAGGAACCTGTGTGTGTAAGAAGGTAATTATTCTAATGATATTGTGGGTGGAACTTCTGTGTATAGGAAGGTAACTATTCTACTTATATTGTGAGAGGAATCTGTGTGTATAAGAAGGTAACTACGCTACTTATAATGTGGGAGGAACCTATGTGTATCAGAAGGGAACTATTATAGTGTGGGAGGAACCTGTGTGTATAACAAGATAACTATGCTACTGACTGTGCGGGAGGAACCTGTGTGTATATGAAGGTAACTATGCTACTTATAATGTGGGAGGAACCTGTATGTGTAAGAAGGTAACTACACTATTTATAATATGGGAGAAACCCATGTGTAAAAGAAGGTAACTATTCTACTGATAGTGTGGTAGGAACCTGTTTGTATAAGAAGGTAACTATTCTACTAATAGTGTGGAAGGAACATGTGTGTATTAGAAGGTAACAATGCTACTTATAGTGTGGGAGAAACCTGTGTGTATAAAAAGGTAACTATTCTACTGATAGTGTGGGAGGAACCTGTGTGTATAAGAAGGTAACTATTCTACTTATACTGTGAGAGGAACCTGGGTGCTTAAAAATGTAACTATTCTATTGATAGTGTGGGAGGAACCTGTGTGTATAAGAAGGTAATTATTCTACTAATAGCGTGGGAGGAAGCTGTGTGTATAAGGAGGTAACTATTCCACTGATAGTGTTGGAGAACCTTTGTGTATAAGAATTTAACTATTCTACTGATACTGTGGGAGGAACCTGTGTGTATCAGAAGGTAACTATTCTACTGATAGTGTGGGAGGAACCTGTATGTATAAGAAGATAACTACACTACTTATAGTGTGTGCGGAACCTGTGTGTATAAGAGGGTAACTGCACTACTTATAGTGTTGGAGGAACCTGTGTGTATAAGAAGGTAACTACGCTAGATATAGTGTGGGAGGAACCTGTGTGTATAAGAAGGTAACTACGCTAGATATAGTGTGGGAGGAACCTGTCTATATAAGAAGGTAACTACACTACTTATAGTGTGGGAGGAACCTGTGTGTATAAGAATGTAACTATTCTACTGATAGTGTGGGAGGAACCTGTGTGTATAAGAAGGTAGCGATTCCACTGATAGTGTGGTAGGAACCTACGTGTATAAGAAGTTAACTATTCTACTCATAGTGTGAGAGGGACCTGGGTGTTTAAGACTGTAACTATTCTACTGATAGTGTGGGAGCACCTGCGTGTTTAAGAAAGTAACTATTCTACTGATAGTGTGGGAGGACCTTGTGTGTATAAGAAGGAAACTATTCTACTTATAGTGTGAAAGGAACCTGGGTGTATAAGGGGGTAATTATTCTACTTATAGTATCAGAGGAACCTGTGTGTATAAGAAGGTAATTACTCTACTTATATTGTGGGATGAACCTGAGTGTATAAGAAGGTAACTATTCAACTGATAGTGTGGGAGGAAACTGTGTGTATAAGAACATTGCTATTCTACTGATAGTTTGGGAGGCACCTGTGTGTATAAGAAGGTAACTATTCTACTTATAGTGTGGGAGGAACCTGGGTGTATAAGAAGGTAGTTATTTTACTGATAATGTTGGAGGAACCTGTGTGTATAAGAAGGTAACTATTCTACTGATAGTGTGACAGGAACCTGAGTGTATAAGAAGGTAACTATTCAACGATAGTATGGGATGAACCTGTGTGTATAAGAAGGTAACTATGCTACTTATACTGTGGGGTCCTGATGGAGAGATGGAATGTCAGCAAGCAAAGGAGTGTAGTAGTGCTGAAATTGAATTCATCCTCAAGTCGTGGTGAGTACCTTCATGAGGTGGACCCTGTTTTTCACAAAATCTCACCAAGGTGACACTGATATATAGACTGTATTTATATAGCATATATCATGGACAGAAGTAAATCAAAAATAAAAAAGATAGCTGGGTGCACAAGTCCCAGAATAAAAAAGTGTCTAATCCTGGTAGGCACACTGGTGCCAGGAATGGAAAAAATGACCATGTAGATTTCTCAAAATGCAGAAACAATCCTACAATGGGGCCAGGCCAGGCTCAGGGGAGGATGGCCCCCCTGTTGTAGAAGGAAGTAGTAGTCCACAAAAATGACAACAATTGATTGACCAAAGAAGAGCCATAAAGACGATCGAGTGGACTATTGAGGATAAGAAAGAATTTATATATTACTATTATGTAAAAACCCCAGAATTTCCAGACACAAGATATACAAAATAATTAAGAGAGAAATTGGAGGAAAGAAAAATACTTCCGCAGGAAAAACTGTCACAAGCTTCAAATAAAAATTTGCGTTCATTAATACAACAGATTTTTGAAAAACAGTATACAGATCAAGAAACTCTGATCTCTTTGGAAAAAGAAGCCTCTGAGGAAGTGAAAAAATATAAACAACAAAACCTAGAGATATTCAAAAAATATAAAAAAGAAATATGGACATGGGAAAGAAAGAGAGATTTGATAATGGTGCAATATTTATGCAAAGGAGAAAGCCAAGTTAACTAATATACAGCAGGCAGTTTCAAAGATATTCGAAGAAAAATACAGGCAAAGGCATCCAGATATGGAAAATTTCACAATAAAAAGATTAAAAGCACAAAAATTTAATGTAGAAAAGATGATTAGTAAAGTAGAAGTTAAAGAAATAGAAGTTGAAGTGATGGAGTGCCTGCGAAGTGAAGGATTTAATGAAGAAGGTCTAAAACAGATTACATCACAGCATGATGGAGTGAGTCCCCAGAATAAGGAAAAGCAAGAAGATCAGGAGACATGAGAAGAAGAAATATGGACAGGGGAAAGGAAAAGAGATTTAATATGGTGTAATATTTATGCAAAGGAGAAAGCAAAACTAACTAATACAAAAAGAGCAGCACCAAAGATATTTGAAGAGAAATACAGGCAAAGGAATTTGGATATGGGAAACTTTACAATACAAAAAAAAAATAAGAAGACTAAGAGGTAAAGCAGAAAAAGAGATTAGTAATGCAGAAGTCAAAGAAATAGAAACTGAGGTACTGGAACAGCTTGAAAGAGAAGGATTCAGTGTAGAAAATGAATGCAGAAAGCACCACAACAGGATAGAGCAATGGATATCCAAATTAAGGGGAAACCAGTGGAACAGGAAGTAACTGGTCAGGTGCCATATCAAAATATTTTGGTGCTTTCCACAAGAAACCAGTATAAACATTCATTTGAAGCTAGACAGCAAGGAAAGAAACAGGAAACTGTGGAAACTCTGATGCAGTCAATATTGAGGAGTGGCAGTGAGTTCCCATATGACAGAACAACAGAAGACACAGGATGAAAATGAAGAGAATGTGCCACAGGAAGATGCTATAGAACTTTATATAGAATGCCCACAGGAAATGGAAAACAAGGGATGTGCCCTCAGTATGGAAGAAAAGGAGTTAAGAGAAGAGTTGCTTGATTTAATAGACAAAGACAGATATATCAAGATCAATGAGAGAAACAGACTACAGTAGGTTAATAAAACCCCAAAAGTCAGAAGCTTGATAAAGCAAATGAACACAGTAATTAGGACTGTACATAGAGATCCATGCGATATAACAGATGTAAACAGAAAATATCACTGTGCTGCTAAATTAATAACTGATAAAATCCTAACATAGGGTACCGAGGGAAAAAGGTGGGGGCGAAAGCAAATAACATCATGGAAATATCAAATAGAGAAAACTATAAAGCAGCTAAGACAAAAAGTATCATTGTTAGAAGATTATAGAAGAGGGAACAGATCAATAAAAATATTAAGAAAGATAGATGTGATAAAAGTAGTGCACAGTATTAGAACAGAACAGGATCTATTATGCACTACTGGAGATAACAAACTAAAAATTTCAAAACAGGCGGAAAGACTCAGAAGATACTAAGATAAATATAAGGGAAAAGCAGAAAAATAAGCAATTTACTGATGACCCAAAACGTTTTATAGAGAAATGGGAAATAAGGTAAAAGAAATTCATAGACCGCCGAAAAAAGAGGAAGTAGATACATTTTGGAGAAGTATCTATGAAGATTGTGTGGAACATAATAAAGATGCTAAATGGATACAAGAAGTAAAAGAAAGAATAAGAAGTTTAAAGGTACAGGATATGAAATGGGATGAAATAACAGCTAGAGAGATTGAAACATAGTTGAGAAAAGCCTCTAATTGGAAACCCCAGGCCCAGATGCAGTGCCTAACTTTTGGCTTAAAGTATTAACTTCTTTACACGAGGATCTAGCCATGATACCGAAGTACAAGGATAAAATGATTGACTTCAACAATTGGCTAAGCTTCTGGTGTCATTCTAAGGGGATACAGTATCTGTCTGCATGGGATGACATGGTCAACAGACCACGATGCTTTGCCAGAGATGGCCTGCACCTGTCGCCCCTGACATTCCAGATACTGGCTAAGGTTCTTGGCGCCCCTGTAGTGCCTTTTTTAGGCAAGGTTCAAATGGCAAATTCACCACCGTAACAGGAACAGGCAAGCAAAAACTGAGGGTAATGCTACTCAATGTTAGAAGTGTAAATCTCAAAATGCACTCACTCGAGGCACTCCTTAAAATGGAGAACATCAATATCTGTGCAGTGACTGAGACCTGGTTCAAGGCTCCAGGGAGCACCCCTGCACTACCAAGCTATAAATCATACCACACTTTTCAACCATGTAACCTGGACCGAAACACAAAAGACGGAGGTGTGTCCATATTCATTAAGGATATCCACACCTCCAGGCTAGTTGCCCAGCATAATGCATCCAAGGTTATCCAAGTGCAACTAACTCTGGGCAAAACTGCAATCCAAATTGTAGCTTGCTACAGATCCCCTACCATGCCCCAGGATTCCCACTCCTCTTTTCTTGATGTACTGGAAAATATTAGGGTTCAACCAAACACCCTAATAATGGACAACTTCAACTACCCCACCATTAACTGAGAAAACTACTTGTGTACCAACTCCTTAGCTGAACACTTTCTGGAATTCATAAACTCCAATGCCCCAGATCAACTTATCCACACCCCCACCAGGGGTACCAATATCCTAGACCTAGTCATTGCCAACATGAGTGACTGGTGTTCCACACCTAAAGTCAACTCCTCGTTGGTCCAATCCGATCATAAGCTAATCACCCTTGATATCCACATCCGCCCCCACCCCCCATTAAGGAAATCATGGTAAAAAATTTCTCCAAAGCCAACTTCATGCTTCTTAAGACAGAAGTTGTGAACTTCATGACACCCATGCAGATGGACAATACAGTTACAACAGCTGAATCCTACACAAATGCACTCTATAAGCACTTACACAAGTGCATCAATCGTGCTATCCCAAACAGAACCAAGATGCTATCCTACAAAAAAAGGAATCCAATCAGGTGGTCCCCTGCCATAAATAAACTGTACAACAGAAGGAAGAAACTGTTGCAAAAGAGAGTAAAATCCCATGGGTGGAGGAGCTCCCTGATCAGCCTCAGTATGAAGCTGAGATCCCTTATAAGATTCTCCAAAGCTAGCTACAAAAACAAAATCGCCACTAATTCTATGGACAGCCACAAAGCATTCTATAGCTATGTCAAGAATCTTGATGGCAACACCCAGATCTGCTCTGAGTTACAGCACAAAGGCATGGAAATTACTGAGCCAACTGATGTTGCCAACATCCTGGCAGATAGGCTCAGTGCTACCTTTACCCACCCCACCCCCTAAAGGGCCCATATCTATACAGGAAGAACTATGCAGGTAAAAGCTGCACTCTCTAAAGTCAAAAATACAGCATCCATGGGACTGGACAACATCCCAGGCTGCATTTTACAAGAACTTCAGAACAAACTGGCTCCCCACCTAAGCACCATATTCAGTAATAGCCTCTCATCAGGCTTTGTGCCCACTGAATGGTGCACAGCAACAGTTATCCCACTTCACAAAGGGGGAGCCACCACTGATCCCGGGAACTATTGCCCTATTAGCCTGACAAGCCTGGTCTGCAAGGCCATGGAACGTATCATCATGGAACTCAGAAACAAAGACATTGGTAACCTCCAAACTCTGCATCCCACCCATTTCAGGTTTGTGAAAGGCAGATCATGCCTCCTGAACCTGACTGACTTCTTTGAGGCAGTCAACAAAGCCATAGATGAGGGTAAGGTGGTTCACACAGCCTATCTTGACCTCGCCAAGGCTTTCGACACCATCCCCCTTTCTGGAATTATAGCTAAACTCACTAAACTAAGTATAAATCCCTACATCACAAGATGGGTTGCCAACTGGCTCACTGGCAGAACCCACACTGTAAAAGTTGCAGACTCCAAATCTGACCTCAAACCAGTGACAAGTGGAGTACCACATGGTTCGGTCCTGGGACCTCTCCTGTTTGGTATCTACTTCTCTGAAGTACAGGCTAACACAGGAGGCCTCTGACTAATGACGTTCGCAGATGACTGCAAACTAAGAGCCATTGTCAAGTCCCCAAATGATGTGGACATCCTAAAGAAGGGCCTCACTGAGACAGATGCCTGGTGTCAAAGCCATGGCCTCAAGCTCAATGCCAAAAAGTGCAGTGTTATCCCGTTTGGTAAAATCTCTGTACCCATTTATTTTATTTTATTTTATTTTACATTTGTTAACCGGGCTAGTCCAACTGGATATATTTCCATTTTCAGTAGAGGCCCGGGGAGAAAAGCTCCAGTAGTAACAAATAAAAATTGAAATTAAAAATCAATATTATTACATAGTAAATGAAAGGATTTCAATAAAAAAAGAATACTAAAAATACAGGAAGTAATAATAAAATAAAGTAGGTATTTACAATAGTAAAGGTGACAATACGTACAGGATAAATTATTACACAATATGATTCATGTGGACTTACAGAGCATCAAGCAGGATAGATTACATCAGTATGTTGAATTGTGTTCAGCAGTTACAGTCCTGCTTCCAAGGAGTGTGAATTAAAGCTATGGTTCTAGAGGGGGAAATATCAGTAGTGAAGCAGAAGGTTAATCAGGGTTGCTGCAGGGGCATAACCAGTGTGTTTTTAGGTGTCTTTTGAGGTTTTGTTTAACGAGAGGCAGAGAAGAAAGTAAAGTTAGTTCATTAGGCAGTAGGTTCCAGTTTTTTCCCACAGAGTTGGAAAACAGAGAATCTCCAGACATGTTGTTAGACTTGTTTATGCTAGCAAGAAGTTGCTGGAAGAGTGTATGGAATTTAGATTTTTGTAGGGGATTATGAGATTGGAGAGTATAGGAGTGCTGTTAGGTTGATAAAATATCTTGTGGGCAATGGTGAGTTGGGAGACTTTCAGATGGTTCTGAAGTTCAAGCCAGCCTAGCTGCATTAGATTCAGACAGTGGTGAGTTCTAAAGGGATTGCCAGTGGCAAATCTGGCAATGTTGTTATAGGAATTAGTTAGTTTGATAAGATTATTTTTCTTTAGGTTAGTATATATGGGTGAGGCGTACAGAACAGTTGAAATTAAATGGGAGTGTGCAATCTTGGTTCTGGCTATTGGAGTTAGGAAAGGTTTAATTCTATATAAGGAGCCTATTTTTCTGTTGACGGTTTTTATGGTGTTATTTATGTGGCTGTCAAATGTAAGGTTATTGTCAATAGTAATTCCTAACAATTTAGTGGTAGAGTCAGGGAATATAATTGTGCCATTATTGGAAATGACAGAGAAATCTATGGGGGAGGACTTACTGGTGGGTGTAAAGAGAAGGAGGTTAGTTTTTTTTGGCATTGAGAAGGAGGCAAAGTTTTGTGAACCATGTTTCAACTATGTTAAATGCATTCTGAGTTAGAGAATGTAGTTCTGATGGGAAGTTTGCTGAGCATACTAGTGTAGAATCATCTGCATACTGAATGTAGGTGGCTTGTGAAATAGCTACATGGAGGTCATTGATAAACAGTGAGAAAAGAAGTGGACCTAGAATAGAGCCCTGAGGGACTCTGAGGGTGACTGGCAGAAGAGATAATATATTATTTTCCCAGAGAACTGCCTGTTGCCTATTGGTAAGGTAGGACTTGAACCATTTAACTGCCAGACAGTCAAGGGAAAGGGATTTAAGAATGTTGATAAGAAGGGCATGGTTTACCATGTCAAAAGCTTTTGAGAGGTCAATAAAGAGTGCAGATGAGAGGTTGTTTTTATTCCAATTTTTATTGACGGCTTCTGTAAAGGATAATAGGGCAGCTGTGGTGCTATGGGATGGCCTAAAGCCATGCTGGCAGTTTGCTATTATGTTATGTTGAGATAAATGATTTAATAGTTTTTGGTGAATGCATTTTTCAATAATTTTTGCTAAGGGTGATAAAAGAGCTATTGGCCGGCAGTTAGAGTAATCATTTGAGTTACCCCCTTTGTGTAGGGGGATAATATGGGAGATTTTCCAGATGTCTGGAATGATTCCTTCCTTAATGGTTCTATTTATGAGGATGGATATGGGATAGGAAATTACTTTGGCTGCTTTTTGCAGGTATTCAGATGGTAGCTGGTCAGCAGAAGGTCTACATGGTTTAAGTTTTTGAATGAATTTGTAAATGAGAGTGGTTGAGATGGGTTGCAGATGGAAAGTTGGTAGAGTACCAGGTATGGTGGTGGGAAGGCTTGAGTTGTCTGGGATTAGTTGACTGGCAGTGATTGTATGGTCTCTGTGAAGAAGTTATTGAAGGTATTGGCAGTTTGTGGGGGGTATTTGGTTTGGCCTGAAATGGGGTAGGTGTACACGAGTGGCCTGGGAACAGGAGTTTATTTATACTAGACCAGAATTTCTGGGGATTGTTTTGGTGATGTTGCTGTAGTTTACATTAGTAGTTCTTTTTGTCTGTAAGTATTGCCTTTTTTGTACTATTTCTCAACTGCCTAAAAAATTGTTGATCTGAGATATTTTTGTTAGCTCTCCATTTAGCCCAAGACTTGTTCCTAAGTAAAATTTTCTGTCTGGTTTCTTTAAAAAGCCAGGGAGCTGGTTTAGACTTCATTCTAATAGACCATTTGGGTGCATGCTTATCAAGGATAGATAAGAATTTAGAGTTTAGGTATTTGACAGCTTCTTCAAGTGGTAGATGGCCTAATGGTTAAGGTGTTTGCCTTACAAACACAAGGTGCAGGGTTTGAGTCTCACAAGGGATAATTGGCTAGGCTTAAAATGGCTCGCAAGGGCAGTTAGCTTAGTAATAACCTATGAATCTTCCTATGAATCTATAAAGGGTTCCAGTCACAGGCACTAAGTTCATTTTGGAATAATACTGGGTTAAAGTGTTTGTTGGTGCGTGCAATCCAATATGTGGGGGGGTTAGAGATATCATTTTTTTGCCTTAGGATGTAGGTCAAAGTATGATCGCTTACATCATCTGTCAGAGTTCCTACCTTGTAAGCTTGTTTCTGTTTATTTATAAGTAACCAGTCTAAGGTGGTCTCTTTCTTGTTTGGTTTATTGATTCTAGTTGTGGTGAACTACCACATAGGCAGCAAGCTACTTAACACCGAATGTGTGATAAGAGACCTTGGGACCCAGGTGGACAGTAGTCTTTCCCTTGATAGTCACATTGCCACAGTAGTCAGGAAGTCCTTCTATGTGGCACACCTCATCATAAAAGGGTTCTCATCCAGGAAAAAAGAGGTCATTGTTCTCCTCGACACTCATTAGACCCATTATAGAGTACAACGCCCCTTTTGGAATGTACCTAACAAGGCATCTGCAGCAGCTGGAAAGGCCACAGAAGTACCTCACAAAGAGGATTACTGGCCTCAAACAAATGCCCTACACTGACCACCTCAAAAAACTCCAGCTTTACTCTGTAGCATATCGCCTACTCTGAGGTGATCTGTGCCTAACATATAAAGCTATGTCAAACCCAGCGCTATCGGACATGCTACACCTAAAGAAATCTCAATCCCTCCGAGCTACATGGTCTAGTGACCTACACCTTGTCACCACAATAAACAGGACATGCCAGAGGGCTAGATTCTTGTCCCAGAGACTTCCCATACTCTGTAACAGGCTACCCATCTATGTCGAGCAAAGTTCTTCATTAGCACTCTTCAAGAAAAATCTTGATGAGTGGATGGGAAATAGGAAATACACTTCTGTGTGTCTGCTTGACTGTGACACAGGAAAATAACTTTCTTCGGTGTCGTAAGCCAGGGAACCTTGTTGGCTAGGCTTACGTAGGCCCTTGGGACGATAGCCTAGTATCTACCTATGAACCTGTGAACCTATGAACCTATGAGTAAGAACTATTTAAATGCACACCCCAAACAGACACAGCACAGGTTAACAACAGGAAAAACAATGCTCTTACTTAAGAGTGAACCTGCAAGCTACCCTAAAAATTATAGACCAATTCCTTGTCTTCCCATGATGTATAAACTATATACGGGAATTGATGCCGACAGAGTTTATAGTCATTTAGAAGAAAATTCAATTATGGCAGTAGAACAAAAGGGCAATAAAAGAAAGTCGTATGGAACAAAAGATCATTTGTTGTTAAATAAAGTTATAGTGGAAAACTGTAAGAAAGAGAAGAATCTAAGTATGGCATGGATTGACTATAAAATAGCATTTGATAGTATCCCACATTCATGGATAAAAAAGTGCTTAAAAATGTATAAGGTACATTGTACACTGATTGATTACATTACAGTAACCATGAAACAGTGGCAGACCACTTTGCAATTAAACCATGATAAAGGACAGATTATTATCCCAGGGATGAAAATCCAAAGGGGGATATTCCAGGGTGACTCCCTGTCACCGTTGCTATTTTGCCTTGTCATTAATCCATTAAGCTGTTTACTTAACAGCTTAGGTCATGGCTATAATTTGGCTTCTAGAAAACAACAAAGTCTAATGACTTCTCATCTTCTCTTTGTCAATGATTTAAAATTGTATAGCTCATCAGATGAGGAACTGAAAGCACAGCTGCAGGTCGTCAAAACTTTTTCAGATGATATTGGAATGTCATTTGGTCTTGATAAATGTGCAAAAGCAACCTTTAAAAAAGGAAAATTTCACCGCTAGGAAAACATCAGTTTGGGACAAGAATGTGATATAAAAGAACTTGAGCAAGAGGGGGTGCATAAATACTTGGGAATTGATGAAGGATTAGCAATAAAACATGAACAAATGTGAATAAAGTTTAGTAAGGAGTACTTTAGAAGACTTAAATTAATTCTGAAAACAGCATTGACACCTAGGAATAAGATCCAAGCTACAAATCAATTTGCTCTTCCTGTCCTAACTTATAGTTTTGGAGTGATTGACTGGCCCCAAAAGGTGTTGGCCAGATTGGATATTAAAACAAGAAGGATGCTTCATGCTCACCAAATGATTTATAAAAATCAGTGTAAACCAAGATTATATATTCCCTGTTTGAGGGAGGTATGGGCCTCCTTGAAATTGATTACATGTATAGATCTGTAATCATGGGACTCCACACAGCTACTGACCTCACAAGACCCAGATGTGGTGAACATTTTGAAACATGAGGAGAATAAATCTAAGATGACATCTCTGCTTAATTTATCAGAAGCATATTGACGTCAAGTGGGAATGGAAATCAAACCAGAAGTGGATAAAAACCAGGCAGCAGCTGAATGTGCTAAAAAACAAAAGAAAGAATATAAGGTGAAGGACCAGATGAGAAGGCAAGAAATGTGGAAAAAACATAAATATAGTTGCAAGTATAAAAAACTTCTGGAAGAGCCTCATGTTGATCAAGAACAAATGCAAGAATGGTTAAGGAGAGGCTAATTTACATCAAGATATGGAAGGTTAATATTGGCAGCCGAAGATAGTGGGCTACGTACACGCTGGTTTACAAAGTCCATTAAACATGTGGGAGAAACAGACATATGTAGGTTTTGTGGAACCGAATTGGAAACAGTCACACATCTTATTGCTGGTTGTGACTCTCTAATGGCAGAGGGACTGTATACTGAAAGACATAATAATGTGACGAGATTGTTACACTGTAGATTGTGCAAACATTATGGTATTGAAGTGGCTGAAAAACACTGGAAACATGAACAACAGAGAATCATAGAAAATGATGAAGTTCACATCACATGGGATCACCCAATACCTACAATCCAAAAGATAGATGCTAGAAAACTGGATATAGTGGTCCAAAAAAAGAAGACAAAAGTAGCATTGATTATTGAAATTGCCACAACTAGTGTCTACAGTGTCTTGCGTACAGAGACACACAAAGTCATAAAAATACCTCGATCTGGAAGAAAGATGCCCAGACAGTTTCAATAGCAGTACGAGCAACTGGTCTTATAAAAAAGAATTTGCAATTGTATTTAGATATGTTACCAATTCGTGTAACACGGTACGAATTGCAGAAGGAGTCATTACTGAGCACATTGCGGGTGCTGCGAAAAGCACTTTTGGCTAACATCAAAGAGTGAAACAATACTAATTTCATGAACTTTAATCGTACTTTGACTTAGGAATGGGGTCCATTCCCATCATGGTATTAGAAACACAAAAGACTTGGAAAAATTAAAAATGGGAAGAACCTGGGTATGTAAGAAGGTAACTATTCTACTTATAGTGTGGGAGGAACCTGTGTGTATAAGAAGGTAACTATTCTACTTATACTGTGGGAGGAACCTGTGTGTATAAGAAGGTAACTATTCTACTTTTAGTGTGGGAGGAACCTGTGTTTGACAGAAGATAAATATTCTACTGATAGTGTGGCAGAACCTGTGCATATGAGAAGGTAACTATTCAACTTATAGTTTGGGAGGAAACTGTGTGTATCAAAAGGTAAATATTCTACTTATAGTGTGGGCGGAACCTGTGCACATAAGAAGGTAACTGTTCTACTGATAGTGTGGGAGGAACCTGTGTTTATAAGAAGGTAACTATTCTACTCATAGTGTGAGAGGGTGTGTATAAGAAGGTTAACTATTCTACTGATACTGTGGGAGGAACCTGTGTGTATAAGAAGGTAACTACTCTACTTATAGTATGAGAGGACCTGTGCGTATAAGATGGTAACTATTCTACTCATAGTGTGAGAGGAACCTGAGAGTATAAGAAGGTAACTATTCTACTGATAGTGTGGGAAGAACCTGTGTGTTTAAAAACATAGCTATTCTACTGATAGTGTGGAAGGAACCTGTGTGTATAAGAAGGTAACTATTCAATGATAGTACAAGATAAACCTGTGTGTATAAGATGGTAACTATGCTACTTATACTGTGGGAGGAACCTGTGTGTATAAGAAGGTAACTATTTGACTTGTAGTGTGGGAGGAACCTGTGTGTTTAAGAAGGCAACTATTCTACTGATAGTGTGGGAGGAACCTGTGTGTATCAGAAGGTAACTATTCTACTGATAATGTGGGAGGAACCTGTGTATATAAGAAAGTAATGATTCTACTGATAGTGTGGGAGGAACCTGTATATATAAGAAGATAACTACACTACTTATAGTGTGGGAGGACCAGTGTGTATAAGAAGGTAACTACACTACTTATAGTGTGGGAGTAACCTGTCAGTTTAAGAAGGAAACAATTATACTTATAGTGTGGGAAGAACCTGTGTGTATAAAAAGGTAACTATCCTACTGATAGTGTGAGAGAAACCTGTGTTTATAAGAAGGTAATTACTCTACTTATAGTGTGGGAAGAACCTGTGTGTATAAGAAGGTAAATATTCTACTTATAGTGTGGGAGGAACCTGTGTGTATAAGAAGGTAATTATTCTACTTATAGTGTGAGAGGAACTTGGGTGTATAAGAAGGTAACTATTCTAATGATAGTGTGAAAGAAACCTGTGTGGATAAGAAGGTAATTACTCTACTTATAGTGTTGGAGGAACCTGTGTGTATAAGAAGGTAACTATTCTACTGATAGTGTGGGAGGAACCTGTGTGTATAAGAAGGTTGCTATTCTACTGGTACTGTGGGAGGAACTTGGGTGTATAAGAAGGTAACTATTCTATTGATTGTGTGAAAGAAACCTGTGTGGATAAGAAGGTAATTACTCTACTTATAGTGTGGGAGGAACCTGTGTGTATAAGAAGGTAACTATTCTACTGATAGTGTGGGAGGAACCTGTGTGTATAAGAAGGTAACTATTCTACTTATAGTATGAAAGGAACCTGTGTGTATAGGAAGGTAATTACTCTACTTATAGTGTGGGAGGAACCTGTGTGTATAAGAAGGTAACCATTCTACCGATAGTGTGGGAGGAACCTGTGTGTATAAGAAGGTAATTATTCTACTTATAGTGCGGAAGGAACTTATTTCTATAAGAAGGTAACTATTCTACTTATAGTGTGAAAGGAACCTGTGTGTACAAGAAGGTAACTATGCTACTTATAGTGTGGGAGAAACCTGTGTGTATAAGAAAGTAACTATTCTACTTATAGTGTGAGAGGAACCTGTGTGTATGAGAAGCTAACTACACTACTTCTAGTGTGTGAGGAATCCGTGTGTATAAGAAGGTACCTATTCTACTTATAGTGTGGGAGGAAGCTGTGTGTATAAGATGGTACCTATTCTACTTATAGTGTGGGAGGAACCGGTTTCTATAAGAACGGAACTCCTCTACTAATAGTGTGGGAGAAACGTGTGTGTTAAAGAAGGTAACTATTATATTTATAGTGTGGGAAGAACCTGTGTGAATTAGAAGGTAAATATTCTACTCATAATGTGGGAGGAACCTGTGTGCATAAGAAGGTAACTATTCTACTGATAGTGTGGGAGGAACCTGTGTGTATAAGAAAGTAACTATTCTACTAAGAGTGTGAAAGGAATCTGGGTGTATAAGAAGGTAACTATTCTATTGATAGTGTGGGAGGAACCTGTGTGTACAAGAAGGTAACTATTCTACTGATAGTGTGAGAGGAACCTCTCTGTATAAGAAGGTAACTATGCTACTTATAGTGTGGGAGGAACCTGTGTTGTAATAAGGTAACTATTCTACTGATAGTGTGGGAAGATCCTGTGTGTAAAAGAAGGTAACTATTCTACTTGTACTGTGCAGGAACCTTTGTTTATAAGTAGGTAACTATTCTACTGATAGTGTGGGAAGAACCTGTGTGTATAAGAAGGTAACTACACTACTTATTGTGTGGGTGGAACCTGTGTGTAAAAGAAGGTAACTATTCTACTTATAGTCTGAGAGGAACCTTTGTGTATATGAAGGTAACTATGCTACTTAGTGTGGGAGGAACCTGTGTGTATAAGAAGGTAAATATTCTAGTGACAGTGTGGGAGGAAAATGTGTGTATAAGAAGGTAACTATTCTACTTATAGTGTGAGAGGAACCTGTGTGTATAAGAAGGTAACTATTCTACTGATATGATGGGAGGAACCTGTGTGTATAAGATAGTAGCTATTCTACTGACTGTGTTGGAGGAACCAGTGTGTATAAGAAGGTAACTATTCTACTTATGGTGTGAGAGGTACCTGGGTGTATAAAAAGATAACCATTCGACTGATAGTGTGGGAGGAACCTGTGTGCATAAGAAGGTAAGTACACTACTTATAGTGTGGGAGGAAGCTGTGTGTATAAGAAGGTAACTACGCTACCTATTCTGTGGGATGGACCTGTGTTTATATGAAGGTAACTATTCTACTGATAGTATGGGAGGAACCTGTGTATAAGAAGGTAACTACACTACTTATAGTGTGGGAGGAACTTGTGTGTATAAGAAGGTCACTATTCTACTAATAGTGTGGGATGAACCTGTGTGTATAAGAAGGTAACTACGCTACTTCTACTGTGGAAGGAACCTGTGTGCATAAGAAGGTAACTCCTCTACTTATACTCTGGAAGGAACCTGTGTGTATAAGAAGGTAACTATGCTACTTATAATGTGGGAGGAACCTGGGATGTTTAAGAAGGTAACTACGCTACATCTACTGTGGGAAGAACCCCTGTGTAAAAGAAAGCAACTATTCTACTGATAGTGTGGCGGGAACTTGTGTGTATAAGAAGGTTACTATTAGACTGATAGTCTGGGAGGAACATGTGTGTATAAGAAGGTAAGTACGCTACTTATAATGAGGGAGAAACCTGTGTGCAAAAAAAGGTAACTATTCTACTGATATCTTGAGAGGAACCTGTGTGTATAAAAAGGTAACTACGCTACTTACAGTTTGTAAGGAACTTGTGTGCACAAGAAGGTAACTATTCTACTGATACTGTTGGAGGACGCTGTGTGTATAAGAATGTAACTATTTTACTTACAGTGTGGGAGGAATCTGTGTGTATAAGATGGTAACTATTTACTTACAGTGTGGGAGGAACCTGTTTCTATAAGAAGGTAACTACTCTACTAATAGTGTAGGAGAAACCTGTCTTTAAAATAAGGTAAAAATTCTACTTATAGTGTGGGAGGAACCTGTGTGAATTAGAAGTTAACTATTCTACTGATGGTCTGGGAGGAACTTGTGTTTATAAGAAGGTAACTATCCTACTTATAGTGTGAGAGGAACTTGGGTGTATAAGACGGTAGCTATTCTAATGATGGTGTGAAAGAAACCTGTGTAGATAAGAAGGTAATTAATCTACTTATAGTGTGGGAGGAACCTGTGTGTATAAGAAGGTAACTATTCTACTGATACTGTGGGAGGAACCAGTGTGTATAAGAAGGTAACTATTCTACTTATAGTATGAAAGGAACCTGTGTGTATAAGAAGGTAATTACTCTACTTATAGTGTGGGAAGAACCTGTGTGTATAAGAAGGTAAATATTCTACTTATAGTGTGGGAGGAACCTGTGTGTATAAGAAGGTAACTATTCTACTTATAGTGTGAGAGGAACTTGGGTGTATAAGAAGGTAACTATTCTAAAGATAGTGTGAAAGAAACCTGTGTGGATAAGAAGGTAATTACTCTACTTATAGTGTGGGAGGAACCTGTGTGTATAAGAAGGTAATTATTCTACTGCTAGTGTGGGAGGAACCTGTGTGTATAAGAAGGTTGCTATTCTACTGGTACTGTGGGAGGAACTTGGGTGTATAAGAAGGTATCTATTCTATTGATTGTGTGAAAGAAACCTGTGTGGATAAGAAGGTAATTACTCTACTTATAGTGTGGGAGGAACCTGTGTGTATAAGAAGGTAACTATTCTACTGATAGTGTGGGAGGAACCTGTGTGTATAAGAAGGTAACTATTCTACTTATAGTATGAAAGGAACCTGTGTGTATAAGAAGGTAATTATTCTACTTATAGTGTGGAAGGAACTTATTTCTATAAGAAGGTAACTATTCTACTTATAGTGTGGTAGGAACCTGTGTGTATAAGAAGGGAACTAGCCTACTTATAGTATGAAAGGAACCTGTGTGTATAAGAAGGTAATTACTCTACTTATGGTGTGGGAGGAACCTGTGTATATAAGAAGGTAACCATTCTACTGATAGTGTGGGAGGAACCTGTGTGTATAAGAAGGTAATTATTCTACTTATAGTGTGGAAGGAACTTATTTCTATAAGAAGGTAACTATTCTACTTCTAGTGTGAGAGGAACCTGTGTGTACAAGAAGGAAACTATTCTACTTATATTGTGAAAGGAACCTGTGTGTACAAGAAGGTAACTATGCTACTTATAGTGTGGGAGGAACCTGTGTGTATAAGAAAGTAACTATTCTACTTATAGTGTGAGAGGAACCTGTGTGTATAAGAAGCTTTCTACACTACTTCTAGTGTGGGAGGAACCCGTGTGTATAAGAAGGTACCTATTCTATTTATAGTGTGGGAGGAAGCTGTGTGTATAAGATGGTACCTATTCTACTTATAGTGTGGGAGGAACCGGTTTCTATAAGAACGGAACTCCTCTACTAATAGTGTGGGAGAAATGTGTGTGTTAAAGAAGGTAACTATTCTATTTATAGCGTGGGAGGAACCTGTGTGAATTAGAAGGTAAATATTCTACTGATAGTGTGGGAGGGAACTGTGTGTATAAGAAGGTAACTGTTCTACTGATAGTGTAGGTGGAACTTGTGTGTATAAGAAAGTAACTATTCTAGTAAGAGTGTGAAAGGAATCTGGGTGTATAAGAAAGTAACTATTCTATTGATAGTGTGGGAGGAACCTGTGTGTATAAGAAAGTAACTATTCTACTAATAGTGTGAAAGGATCCTGTGTGTATAAGAAAGTAACTATTCCACTGCTGATGGTGTGGGAGAAACCTGTGTGTATAAGAAGGTAACTATTCTACTAATAGTGTGAGAGGAACCTGTGTGTATAAGAAGGTAACTATGCTACTTATAGTGTGGGAGGAACCTGTGTTGTAATAAGGTAACTATTCTACTGATAGTGTGGGAAGATCCTGTGTGTAAAAGAAGGTAACTATTCTACTTGTACTGTGGCAGGAACCTTTGTTTATAAGTAGGTAACTATTCTACTGATAGTGTGGGAGGAACCTGTGTGTATAAGAAGGTAACTGCACTACTTATAGTGTGGGAGGAACCTGTGTGTAAAAGAAGGTAACTATTCTACTTATAGTTTGGGAGGAACCTTTGTGTATACAAAGGTAACTATGCTACTTAGTGTGGGAGGAAGCTGTGTGTATAAGAAGGTAAATATTCTAGTGACAGTGTGGGAGGAAAATGTGTGTATAAGAAGGTAACTATTCTACTTATAGTGTGAGAGGAACCTGTGTGTATAAGAAGGTAACTATTCTACTGATATGATGGGAGGAACCTGTGTGTATAAGATAGTAGCTATTCTACTGACTGTGTTGGAGGAACCAGTGTGTATAAGAAGGTAACTATTCTACTTATGGTGTGAGAGGTACCTGGGTGTATAAAAAGGTAACTATTCTACTGAAAGTGTGGGAGGAACCTGTGTGCATAAGAAGGTAAGTACACTACTTATAGTGTGGGAGGAAGCTGTGTGTATAAGAAGGTAACTACGCTACCTATTCTGTGGGATGGACCTGTGTTTATATGAAGGTAACTATTCTACTGATAGTATGAGAGGAACCTGTGTATAAGAAGGTAACTACACTACTTATAATGTGGGAGGAACCTGTGTGTATAAGAAGGTAACTATTCTACTGATAGTGTGGGAGGAACCTGTGTGTATAAGAAGGTAACTCCTCTACTTATACTCTGGAAGGAACCTGTGTGTATAAGAAGGTAACTATGCTACTTCTAGTGTGGAAGGAACCTGTGTGCATAAGTAGGTAACTATTCTACTTATAGTGTGGAAGGAACCTGTGTGTATAAGAAGGTAACTATTCTACTGATAGTGAGGGAGGAACCTGTGTGTATAAGAAGGTAACTATTCTACTGATAGTGTGGGATGAACCTGTGTGTATAAGAAGGTAACTACGCTACTTATAGTGTGGAAGGAACCTGTGTGCATAAGAAGGTAACTCCTCTACTTATACTCTGGAAGGAACCTGTGTGTATAAGAAGGTAACTATGCTACTTATAATGTGGGAGGAACCTGGGATGTTTAAGAAGCTAACTACGCTACATCTACTGTGGGAAGAACCCCTGTGTAAAAGAAAGCAACTATTCTACTGATAGTGTGGCGGGAACTTGTGTGTATAAGAAGGTTACTATTAGTCTGTTAGTCTGGGAGGAACATGTGTGTATAAGAAGGTAAGTACGCTACTTATAATGAGGGAGAAACCTGTGTGCAAAAAAAGGTAACTATTCTACTGATATCCTGAGAGGAACCTGTGTGTATAAAAAGGTAACTATTCTACTGACAGTATGCAAGGAACCTGTATGAACAAGAAGGTAATTATTCTACTGATATTGTTGGAGGAACCTGTCTGTATAAGAATGTAACTATTTTACTTACAGTGTGGGAGGAATCTGTGTGTATAAGATGGTAACTATTTACTTACAGTGTGGGAGGAACCTGTTTCTATAAGAAGGTAACTACTCTACTAATAGTGTAGGAGAAACCTGTCTTTAAAATAAGGTAAAAATTCTACTTATAGTGTGGGAGGAACCTGTGTGAATTAGAAGTTAACTATTCTACTGATGGTCTGGGAGGAACTTGTGTTTATAAGAAGGTAACTATTCTACTTATAGTGTGGGAGGAACCTGTGTGTATAAGAAGGTAACTATTCTACTTATAGTGTGAGAGGAACCTGTGTGTATAAGAAGGTAACTATTCTACTGATAGTGTGAAAGAAACCTGTGTGGATAAGAAGGTAACTATTCTACTTATAGTGTGGGAGGAACCTGTGTGTATAAGAAGGTAACTATTCTACTGATAGTGTGGGAGGAACCTGTGTGTATAAGAAGGTAACTATTCTACTTATAGTGTGAAAGGAACCTTTGTGTATAAGAAGGTAACTACTCTATATATAGTGTGGGAAGAACCTGTGTGTATAAGAAGGTAACTATTCTACTTGTAGTGTGGGAGGAACCTGTGTGTATAAGAAGGTAACTATTCTACTTATAGTGTGAGAGGAACTTGGGTGTATAAGAAGGTAACTATTCTACTGATACTGTGACAGGCACCTGTCTGGATAAGAAGGTAACTACTCTACTTATAGTGTGGGAGGAACCTGTGTGTATAAGAAGGTAACTATTCTACTGATAGTGTGGGAGGAACCTGTGTGTATAAGAAGGTAACTATTCTACTGATAGTGTGGGAGGAACCTGTGTGTATAAGAAGGTAACTATTATACTGATAGTGTGAAAGGAATCTGTGTGTATAAGAAGGTAATTACTCTAATTATAGTGTGGGATAAACCTGTGTGTATAAGAAGGTAACTGCATTACTTATTGAGTGGGAGGAACCTGTGTGTATAAGAAGGTAACTATTCTACTGATAGTGTGGGAGGAACCTGTGTGTATAAGAAGGTAACTATTTTACTTATAGTGTGAAAGGAACCTGTGTGTATAAGAAGGTAACTATTCTACTTATAGTGTGGGAGGAACCTGTGTGTATAAGAAGGTAACTTTGCTTATTATAGTGTGGGAGGAACCTGTGTGCATAAGAAGGTAACTATTCTACTTATAGTGTGAAATGAACGTGGGTGTATAAGAAGGCAACTGGTCTACTTCTAGTGTGAGAGGAACCTGTGTGTACAAGAAGGAAACTATTCTACTTATATTGTGAAAGGAACCTGTGTGTATAAGAAGGTAACTATTCTACTTATAGTGTGGGAGGAACCTGTGTGTATAAGAAGGTAACTATTCTACTTATAGTGTGAGAGGAACCTGTGTGTATAAGAAGGTAACTACACTACTTATAGTGTGGGAGGAACCTGTGTGTATAAGAAGGTAACTATTCTACTTATAGTGTGGGAGGAACCTGTGTGTATAAGAAGGTAACTATTCTACTTATAGTGTGGGAGGAACCTGTGTGTATAAGAAGGTAACTATTCTACTTATAGTGTGGGAGGAACCTGTGTGTATAAGAAGGTAACTATTCTACTGATAGTGTGGGAGGAAACTGTGTGTATAAGAAGGCAACTATTCTACTTATAGTGTGGAAGGAACCTGTGTGTATAAGAAGGTAACTATTCTACTGATAGTGTGGGAGGAACCTGTGTGTATAAGAAGGTAACTATTCTACTTATAGTGTGAGAGGAATCTGGGTGTATAAGAAGGTAGCTATTCTACTGATAATGTGGGAGGAACCTGTGTGTATAAGAAGGTAACTATTCTACTGATAGTGTGAGAGGAACCTGTGTGTATAAGAAGGTAACTATGCTACTTATAGTGTGGGAGGAACCTGTGTGTATAAGAAGGTAACTATTCTACTGATAGTGTGGGAGGAACCTGTGTGTATAAGAAGGTAACTATTCTACTTATAGTGTGACAGGAACCTGTGTGTATAAGAAGGTAACTATTCTACTGATAGTGTGGGAGGAACCTGTGTGTATAAGAAGGTAACTATTCTACTTATAGTGTGGAAGGAACCTGTGTGTATAAGAAGGTAACTATTCTACTTATACTGTGGAGGAACCTGTGTGTATAAGAAGGTAACTATGCTACTTATAATGTGGGAGGAACCTGGGATGTTTAAGAAGGTAACTATGCTACATCTACTGTGGGAAGAACCCCTGTGTAAAAGAAAGCAACTATTCTACTGATAGTGTGGCGGGAACTTGTGTGTATAAGAAGGTAGCTATTCTACTTATAGTGTGGGAGGAACCTGTGTGTATAAGAAGGTAACTACACTATTTATAGTGTGGGAGGAACCTGTGTGAAAAAAGGTAACTATTCTACTGATAATGTAAGAGGATCCTGTGTGTATATAAAAGTAACTATTCTACTTACAGTTTGTAAGGAACTTGTGTGCACAAGAAGGTAACTATTCTACTGATACTGTTGGAGGACGCTGTGTGTATAAGAAGGTACCTATTCTATTTATAGTGTGGGAGGAAGCTGCGTGCATAAGATGGTAACTATTCTGTTTATAGTGTGGGAGGAACCTGTTTCTATAAGAAGGTAACTACTCTACTAATAGTGTAGGAGAAACCTGTCTTTAAAATAAGGTAAAATTCTACTTATAGTGTGGGAGGAACCTGTGTGAATTAGAAGTTAACTATTCTACTGATGGTCTGGGAGGAACTTGTGTTTATAAGAAGGTAACTATTCTACTTATAGTGTGGGAGGAACCTGTGTGTATAAGAAGGTAACTGCATTACTTATTGTGTGGGAGGAACCTGTGTGTATAAGAAGGCAACTATTCTACTTATAGTGTGGGAAGAACCTGTGTGTATAAGAAGGTAACTATTCTAGTGATAGTGTGGGAGGAACCTGTGTGTATAAGAAGGTAACTATTCTACTGATAGTGTGAGAGGAACCTGTGTGTATAAGAAGGTAACTATGCTACTTATAGTGTGGGAGGAACCTGTGTGTGTAAGAAGGTAACTATTCTACTGATAGTGTGGGAGGAACCTGTGTGTATAAGAAGGTAACTATTCTACTTATAGTGTGGGAGGAACCTGTGTGTATAAGAAGGTAACTATTCTACTGATAGTGTGGGAGGAACCTGTGTGTATAAGAAGGTAACTATTCTACTTATAGTGTGGGAGGAACCTGTGTGTATAAGAAGGTAACTATTCTACTTATAGTGTGAGAGGAACCTGTGTGTATAAGAAGGTAACTATGCTACTTATAGTGTGGGAGGAACCTGTGTGTATAAGAAGGTAACTATTCTACTGATAGTGTGGGAGGAACCTGTGTGTATAAGAAGGTAACTATTCTACTTATAGTGTGAGAGGAACCTGTGTGTATAAGAAGGTAACTATTCTACTTATATGTGGGAGGAACCTGTGCGTATAAGAAGGTAACTGTTCTACTGATAGTGTGGGAGGAACCTGTGTGTATAAGAAGGTAACTATTCTACTTATAGTGTGAGAGGAACCTGTGTGTATAAGAAGGTAACTATTCTACTGATAGTGTGGGAGGAACCTGTGTGTATAAGAAGGTAACTACACTACTTATAGTGTGGGAGGAACCTGTGTGTATAAGAAGGTAACTACACTACTTATAGTGTGGGAGGAACCTGTGTGTATAAGAAGGTAACTATTCTACTGATAGTGTGGGAGGAACCTGTGTATAAGAAGGTAACTATTCTACTTATAGTGTGGGAGGAACCTGTGTGTATAAGAAGGTAACTATTCTACTTATAGTGTGGGAGGAACCTGTGTGTATAAGAAGGTAACTATTCTACTGATAGTGTGGGAAGGAACCTGTGTGTATAAGAAGGTAACTATTCTACTTATAGTGTGGGAGGAACCTGTGTGTATAAGACGGTAACTATGCTACTTATAGTGTGGGAGGAACCCATGTGTAAAAAAGGTAACTATTCTACTGATAGTGTGGGAGGAACCTGTGTGTATAAGAAGGTAGCTATTCTACTGATAGTGCAAGAGGAACCTGTGTGTATAAAAAGGTAACTAAACTTCTTAAAGTGTTGGAGGAACCTGTGTGTGTAAGACAGTAACTATGCTACATATAGTGTGGGAGGAACCTGTGTGTATAAGAAGGTAACTATTCTACTGATAGTGTGGGAGGAACCTGTGTGTATAAGAAGGTAACTATTCTACTTATAGTGTGAGAGGAACCTGTGTGTATAAGAAGGTAACTACGCTACTTATAGTGTGGGAGGAACCTGTGTATAAGAAGGTAACTATTCTACTTATAGTGTGGGAGGAACCTGTGTGAAAAAAGGTAACTACACTACTTATAGTGTGGGAGGAACCTGTGTGAAAGAAGGTAACTATTCTACTGATAGTGTGGGAGGAACCTGTGTGTATAAGAAGGTAACTATTCTACTGATAGTGTGGGAGGAACCTGTGTGTATAAGAAGGTAACTATTCTACTTATAGTGTGGGAGGAACCTGTGTGTATAAGAAGGTAACTACACTACTTATAGTGTGGGAGGAACCTGTGTGTATAAGAAGGTAACTATTCTACTGATAGTGTGGGAGGAACCTGTGTGTATAAGAAGGTAACTATTCTACTTATACTGTGGGAGGAACTTGTGTGTCTAAGCAGGTAACTTTTCTACTGATAGTGTGTGAGGAACCTGTGTGTATAAGAAGGTAACTATTCTACTTATAGTGTGGGAGGAACCTGTGTGTATAAGAAGGTAATTACACTGCTTATAGTGTGGAAGGAACCTGTGTGTATAAAAAGGTAACTATTCTAGTGATAGTGTGGGAGGAACCTGTGTGTATAAGAAGGTAACTACACTACTTATAGTGTGGGAGGAACCTGTGTGTATAAGAAGGTAACTATTCTACTGATAGTGTGGGAGGAACCTGTGTGTATAAGAAGGTAACTATTCTACTTATAGTGTGGGAGGAACCTGTGTGTATAAGAAGGTAACTATTCTACTTATAGTGTGGGAGGAACCTGTGTGTATAAGAAGGTAACTATTCTACTTATAGTGTGGGAGGAACCTGTGTGTATAAGAAGGTAACTATTCTACTTATAGTGTGGGAGGAACCTGTGTGTATAAGAAGGTAACTATTCTACTTATAGTGTGGGAGGAACCTGTGTGTATAAGAAGGCAACTATTCTACTTATAGTGTGGGGAGAACCTGTGTGAATAAGAAGGTAACTATTCTACTGATAGTGTGGGAGGAACCTGTGTGTATAAGAAGGTAACTATTCTACTGATAGTGTGGGAGGAACCTGTGTGTATAAGAAGGTAACTATTCTACTGATAGTGTGGGAGGAACCTGTGTGTATAAGAAGGTAACTATTCTACTGATAGTGTGGGAGGAACCTGTGTGTATAAGAAGGTAACTATTCTACTGATAGTGTGGGAGGAACCTGTGTGTACAAGGAAATAACTATTCTACTGATAGTGTGGGAGGAACCTGTGTGTATAAGAAGGTAACTATTCTACTTATAGTGTGAGAGGAGCCTGAGTGTAAAAGAAGGTAACTATTCTACTTATAGTGTGGGAGGAACCTGTGTGTATAAGAAGGTAACTATTCTACTGATAGTGTGGGAGGAACCTGTGTGTATAAGAAGGTAACTATTCTACTTATAGTGTGGGAGGAACCTGTGTGTATAAGAAGGTAACTATTCTACTTAGTGTGACAGGAAACTGTGTGTATAAGACGGTAACTATTCCACTGATAGTGTGGGAGGAACCTGTGTGTATAAGAAGGTAACTACTCTACTTATAGTGTGGGAGGAACCTGTGTGTATAAGAAGGTAACTATTCTACTTATAGTGTGGAAGGAACCTGTGTGTATAAGAAGGTAACTATTCTACTTATAGTGTGGGAGGAACCTGTGTGTATAAGAAGGTAACTACACTACTTATAGTGTGGGAGGAACCTGTGTGTATAAGAAGGTAACTATTCTACTTATAGTGTGGGAGGAACCTGTGTGTATAAGAAGGTAACTATTCTACTTATAGTGTGAGAGGAACCTGTGTGTATAAGAAGGTAACTATTCTACTGATAATGTGTGAGGAACCTGTGTGTATAAGAAGGTAACTATTCTACTGATAGTGTGGGAGGAACCTGTGTGTATAAGAAGGTAACTACACTACTTATAATGTGGGAGGAACCTGTATGTGTAAGAAGGTAACTATTCTACTGATAGTGTGGGAGGAACCTGTGTGTATAAGAAGGTAACTATTCTACTTATAATGAGGGAGGAACCTGTGTGTATAAGAAGGTAACTATGCTACTTATAGTGTGGAAGGAACCTGTGTGTACAAGGAGGTAACTATTCTACTGATAGTGTGGGAGGACCCTGTGTGTATAAGAAGGTAACTATTCTACTTATAGTGTGGGAGGAACCTGTGTGTATAAGAAGGTAACTATTCTACTTATAGTGTGGGAGGAACCTGTGTGTATAAGAAGGTAACTATTCTACTGATAGTGTGGGAGGAACCTGTGTGTATAAGAAGGTAACTATTCTACTGATAGTGTGGGAGGAACCTGTGTGTAAGAAGGTAACTATTCTACTGATAGTGTGGGAGGAACCTGTGTGTATAAGAAGGTAACTATTCTACTGATAGTGTGGGAGGAACCTGTGTGTATAAGAAGGTAACTATTCTACTTATAGTGTGGGAGGAACCTGTGTGTATAAGAAGGTAACTATTCTACTGATATTGTGGGAGGAACCTGTGTGTATAAGAAGGTAACTATTCTACTTATAGTGTGGGAGGAACCTGTGTGTATAAGAAGGTAACTATTCTACTTATAGTGTGGGAGGAACCTGTGTGTATAAGAAGGTAACTATTCTACTGATAGTGTGGGAGGAACCTGTGTGTATAAGAAGGTAACTATTCTACTTATAGTGTGAAAGGAACCTGTGTGTATAAGAAGGTAACTATTCTACTGATAGTGTGGGAGGAACCTGTGTGTATAAGAAGGTAACTACTCTACATTTAGTGTGGGAAGAACCTGTGTCTGTAAGTAGGTAACTATGCTACTTATAGTGTGGGAGGAACCTGTGTGTATAAAAAGGTCACTATTCTATTGATGGAGTGGAAGGAACCTCTGTGTATAAAAATGTAACTATTCCACTGATAGTGTGGGAGGACCCTGTGTGTATAAGAAGGAAACTATTCTACTTATAGTGTGGTAGGAACCTGTGTGCATAGGAATGTAACTTCACTACTTATACTGTCGGAGGAACCCGTTTGTATAAGACAGTAACTAAGTTACTTATACTGTGGGAGGAACCTGTGTGTATAAGAAGGTAACTATTCTACTTATAGTGTGGGAGGAACCTGTGTGTATAAGAAGGTAACTACACTACTTATAGTGTGGGAGGAACCTGTGTGTATAAGAAGGTAACTATTCTACTGATAGTGTGGGAGGAACCTGTGTGTATAAGAAGGTAACTATTCTACTTATATTGTGGGAGAAACCTGTGTGTATAAGAAGGTAACTGCACTCCTTATAGTGTAGGAGGAACCTGAGTTTACAAGTAGGTAACTATTCTACTTATAATGAGGGAGGAAACTATGTGTATAAGAACGTAACTACTCTACTCATGCTGTGGAAGGAACCTGTTTGTATAAGCAGGTAACTATTCTACTTATAGTGTGGTAGGAACCTGTGTGTATAAGAAGGTAACTAGGTTACTTATAGTGTGGGTGGAACCTGTGGGCATAAGAAGCTACCTATTCTACTTATAGTGTGGGAGGAACCTGTGTGTATAAAAAGGTAACTATTCTACTGATAGTGTGGGAGGAACCTGTGTGTATAAGAAGGTAACTAATCCACTGATAGTGTGGGAGGAACCTGGGTGTGTAAGAAGGTAACTGTTCTACTGATAGTGTGGGAGGAAGCTGTGAGTATAAGAAGGTAACTAATCCACTGATATTGTGGGAAGAACCTGTGTGTGTAAGAAGGTAACTGTTCTACTGATAGTGTGGGAGGAACCTGTGTGTATAAGGCGGTAACTATTCTACTGATATTGTGGGAGGAACCAGTGTGTATAAGAAGGTAACTATTCAACTTATAGTATGAGAGGAACCTGTGTGTATAAGAAGGCAACTGCGCTTCTTACAGTGTGGGAGGAACCTGTGTGTATACAAAGGTAACTATTTTACTGATAGTGTGGGAGGAACCTGTGTTTAAAAGAAGGTAACTATTCTATTTACAGTGTGAAAGGAAACTGTGTGGATAAGAAGGTAACTATTCTATTAGTGTGAGAAGGAAACTGTGTCTGTTAGAAGGTAACAATTCTTTTATTGTGTGATAGGAACCTGAGTGTATAAGAAGGTATCTACTGTATTTATAGTGTGGGAAGAACCTCTGTATATAAGGAGGTAACTACGCTACTTATAGTGTGGGAGGAACCTGTGCATACAAGAAGGTAACTATTCTACTTACAGTGTGTGAGGAACCTCTGTGTATAAGAAGGAAACTTCACTACTTATAGTGTCGGAGGAACCTGTGTGTATAAGAAGGTAACTATTCTACTTATATTGTGGGAGGAACCTGTGTGTATAAGAAGGTAACTATGCTACTTATAGTGTGAGAGGAACCTGTGTGTATAAGAAGGTAACTATTCTACTGATAGTGCAGGAGGAACCTGTGTGTATAGAAAGGTAACTACACTACTTCTAGTGTCGGAGGAGCATGTGTGTATAAGATGGTAGCTACGCCACTTATAGTGAAGAAGGAACCTGTATGTACAAGAAGGTAACTATTCTACTGATAATGTAAGAGGATCCTGTGTGTATATAAAAGTAACTATTCTACTTAGTGTGACAGGAACCTGTGTGTATAATAAGGTAACTATTGTACTGATAATGTATGAGGAACCTGTGTGCATAATAAGGTAGCTATTCTACTGATACTGCAGGAGGAACCTGTGTGTATAAGAAGGTAACTACACTACTTATAGTGTGGGAGGAACCTGTGTGTATAAGAAGGTAACTATTCTACTGATAGTGTGGGAGGAACCTGTGTGTACAAGAAGGTAGCTATTCCACTTATAGTGTGACAGGAACCAGTGTGTATAAGATAGTAACTACACTATTTATAGTGTGGGAGGAAGCTGTGTGTATAAGAAGGTAACTATTCTACTGATAGTGCAGGAGGAACCTGTGTATAAGAAGGTATATATTCTACTTATACTGTGGGAGGAACTTGTGTGTATAAGCAGGTAACTTTTCTACTGATAGTGTGTGAGGAACCTGTGTGTATAAGAAGTTAACTACACTACTTATAGTGTGGGAGGACCCTGTGTGTATAAGAAGGCAACTACAGTATTTATAGTGTGGGAGGAACCTGTGTGTATAAGAAGGTAACTATTCTACTGATAGTGTGAGAGGAACCTGTGTGTATAAGAAGGTCACTACGCTACATATAGTGTGGAAGGAACCTGTGTGTACAAGGAGGTAACTATTCTACTGATAGTGTGGGAGGAACCAGTGTGTATAAGAAGGTAACTATTCAACTTATAGTATGAGAGGAACCTGTGTGTATAAGAAGGCAACTGCGCTTCTTACAGTGTGGGAGGAACCTGTGTGTATACAAAGGTAACTATTTTACTGATAGTGTGGGAGGAACCTGTGTTTAAAAGAAGGTAACTATTCTATTTACAGTGTGAAAGGAACCTGTGTGGATAAGAAGGTAAGTACGGAACTCATAGTGTGGGACTGTGTGTATAAGAAGGTAACTATTCTACTGATAGTGTGGGAGGAACCTGTGTGTATAAGAAGGTAACTATTCTACTTATAGTGTGGGAGGAACCTGTGTGTATAAGAAGGTAACTATGCTACTTATAGTGTGGGAGGAACCTGTGTGTATAAGAAGGTAACTATACTAGTGTCGGAGGAACCCGTTTGTATAAGACAGTAACTAAGTTACTTATACTGTGGGAGGAACCCGTGTGTAAAAAAGGTAACTATTCTACTGACAGTGTGGGAGGAACCTGTGTGTATAAGAAGGTAACTATTATACTGATAGTGCAGGAGGAACCTGTGTGTATAGAAAGGTAACTACACTACTTCTAGTGTTGGAGGAGCATGTGTGTATAAGACGGTAACTACGCTACTTATAGTGAAGAAGGAACCTGTATATACAAGAAGGTAACTATTCTACTGATAGTGTGGGAGGACCCTGAGTGTATAAGAAGGTAACTATTCTACTTATATTGTGAGAGGAATCTGGGTGTATAAGAAGGTAACTATTCTACTGATAATGTATGAGGAACCTGTGTGCATAATAAGGTAGCTATTCTACTGATACTGCAGGAGGAACCTGTGTGTATAGGAAGGTAACTACACTACTTATAGTGTTAGAGGAACCTGTGTGTATAAGAAGGTAACTACGCTACTTCTAGTGTGGGAGGAACCTGTGTGTATAAGGAGATAACTATTCTGCTGATAGTGTGGGAGGATCCTGTGTGTATAAGAAGGTAACTCTTCTACTTATAGTGTGAGAGGAATCTGGATGTATAAGGAGGTAGTTATTCCACTTATAGTGTGACAGGAACCAGTGTGTATAAGACAGTAACTACACTATTTATAGTGTGGGGGGAAGCTGTGTGTGTAAGAAGGTAAGTATTCTATTGATATTGCAGGAGGTACCTGTGTATATGAAGGTATATATTCTTCTTATGCTGTGGGAGGAACTTGTGTGTATAAGCAGGTAACTTTTCTACTGATAGTGTGTGAGAAACCTGTGTGTATAAGAAGATAACTACACTACTTATAGTGTGGGAGGACCCTGTGCATATAAGAAGGTAACTACAGTATTTATAGTGTGGGAGGAACCTGTGTGTATAAGAAGGTAACTATTCTACTGATACTGTGAGAGGAACCTGTGTGTATAAGAAGGTCACTACGCTACATATAGTGTGGAAGGAACCTGTGTGTACAAGGAGGTAACTATTCTACTGATAGTGCGGGAGGACCCTGTGTGTATAAGAAGATAACTATTCTATTTATAGTTTGAGAGGAATCTGGGTGTATAAAAAGGTAACTATTCTACTGAAAATGTAGGAGGAACCTGTGCGTATAAGAAGGTAACTACACTACTTATAGTGTGGGAGGAGCCTGTGTGTATAAGAAGGTAACTATTCTACTGATAGTGTGAGAAAAACCTGTGTGTATAAGAAGGTAACTATGCTACTTATAGTGTGGGAGGAACCTGTCAGTATTAGACGGTTCATAGGTTCATAGATTTTTACTTGGCTATCAGCCCTAGGGCCTATACAAGCCTAGCCATAACAATTCCCTGGCTATTTCTTCCGACACTTTTTACTTCCCTGGACCCCTGTCTAGCAGGGCAACTGACATGATCCCCGGGGTGAATTTCATTTCTCCCATCCAATCATCAAGGTTCCTTTTGAAGAGGGTGAAAGAGGTGCTCTGCTTGACATGTATGGGCAGTCTATTCCAGAGTCTGGAGAGTCTCGGGGTCAGGAACCTATCCCTCCAGCATGTTTTGTTTATTGTGATGGCATGGTTTAGATCCCTGGAGCATGTGGCTCTGAGGGATTGGGATTTCTTTAAGTGTAGCATGTCCAACAGCTCTGGGTTTGACATGGCCTTGTATGTTAAGCAGAGATCGCCTCTGAGTAGATGATATGCGACAGAGTATAGCTGGAGTTTTTTAAGGTGGTTAGCGTAGGGCTTCTGCTTAGGCCTGTGATTCTTTTAGTGAGGTATTTTTGCGGCCTTTCCAGTTGTTGCAGATGTCTTTAGAGATACATACCAAACGGGGCATTGTATTCTATAATGGGTCTAATGAGGGATGAGTACAGAGGGACAATGACCTCCTTTTTTCTGGATGAAAAGCCCTTAGGTATATGTTCTACTTATAGTGTGAGTGGAGCCTGGGCGTAAAAGAAGGTAACTCTTCTACTGATAGAGAGGGAGGAACCTGTGTGTATAAAAAGATAACTATTCTACTGATGGAGTGGGAGGAACCTGTGTGCATTAGAATGTAACTATGTTACTTATAATGTGGGAGGGACCTGTGTCTATAAAAAAGGTAACTATTCTACTGATAGTGTGGGAGGAACCTGTGTGTATAAGAAGATAACTACATTATTTGTAGTGTGGGAGGATCATGTGTGTATAAGAAGGTAACTATTCTACTGATATTGTGGGAGGAACCTGTGTGTATAAGAAGGTAACTATTCTACTTATAGTGTGGGAGGCACCTGTGTGTATAAGAAGGTAACTATTCTACTTATATTGTGGGAGGCACCTGTGTGTATAAGAAGGTAACTATGCTACTTATACTGTTGGAGGAATCTGTGTGTATAAGAAGGTAACTATTCCACTGATAATGTGGAAGGAACCTCTGTGTATAAGAAGGTAACTATTCTACTTATATGTGGGAGGAACCTGTGCGTATAAGAACATAACTGTTCTACTGATAGTGAGGGAGGTACCCATGTATATATGAAGGTAACTATTCTACTCATAGTGTGGGCAGAACCTGTGTGTATAAGAAGTTAACTACAGTACTTGTAGTGTGGAAGGATCCTGTGTGTATAAGAAGGTCACTATTCTATTGATATTGTGGGAGGAACCTGTGTGTATAAGAAGGTAACTATTCTAATTATACTGTTGGAAGAATCTGTGTGTATAAGAAGGTAACTATTCTACTTATAGTGAGGGAGGCACCTGTGTGTATAAGAAGGTAACTATTCTACTGATAGTGTGGGAGGAACCTGTGTGTATAAGAAGGTAACTATTCCACTGATAATGTGGAAGGAACCTCTGTGTATAAGAAGGTAACTATTCTACTTATATGTGGGAGGAACCTGTGCATATAAGAATGTAACTGTTCTACTGATAGTGAGGGAGGTACCCATGTATATATGAAGGTAACTATTCTACTCATAGTGTGGGCAGAACCTGTGTGTATAAGAAGTTAACTATTCTACTTATAATGTGAGAGGAACCTGTGTGTGTAAGAAGGTAACTACGCTACTCATACTATGGGAGGAAACTGTGTCTATAAGAAGGTAACTATTCTACATATAGTGTGGTAGGAACGTGTGTATAAGAAGGTAACCAGGCTACTTATAGTGTGAGAGGAACCTGAGGGCATAAGAAGGTAACTAGTCTACTGATAGTGTGGGGAAAATCTGTGTTTATAAGAAGGTAACTATTCTACTGATAGTGTGGGAGGAAGCTGTGTGTATAAGAAGGTAACTACATTACTTATAGTGCGGGAGGAACCTGTGTGTATAAGAAGGTAACTATGCTACTTTTAGTGTGGGGGGAATCTGTTTGTATAAGAAGGTAACTACACTTCTTTATAGTATGGGACAAACCTGTGTGTAAAGGAAGGTAACTATTCTATTGATGGTGAGGGAGGAACCTGTGTGTATAAGACAGTAAAATTTCTACTGATAGTGTGGGAGGAATATGTGTGTATAAGAAGTTAACTATTCTATTTATAGTGTGAGAGGAACCTTGGTGTACAAGAAGGTAACTATGCTACTTATAGTGTGGGAGGACCCTGTTTGTATAAGAAGGTAACTACGGTACTTGTAGTATGGGATGAACCCATGTGTAAAAGAAGGTAACTATTCTACTGATAGTGTGGGAGGAACCTGCGTGTATAAGACGGTAACTATTCTACTGACAGTGTGGGAGGAACCTGTGTGTATAAGAAGGTAGCTAGTCTACTTATAGTGTGATATTAACCTAGGTGTATAAGAACGTAATTATTCTACTGGTAGTGTGGGAGAAACCTGTGTGTATCAGAAGGTCACTATTCTTCTAATATTGTAGCAGGAACCTGTGTGTATAAAAATGTAACTATTCCACTTATAGTATGAGAGGAACCTGTGTGTATAAGAAGGTAACTATGCAACTTAAAGTGTGGGAGGAACCTGTGTGTATACAAAGGTAACTATTCTACTGATAGTGTGGGAAGGAAACTATGTCTATTAGAAGGTAACTATTCTACTTATAGTGTGAGAGGAACCTGAGTGTATAAAAAGGTAACTACTCTATTTATAGTGTGGGAAGAACCTCTGTTTATAAGAAAATAACTATGCTACTTATAATGTGGGAGGAATCTGTGCATACAAGAAGGCAGCTATTCTACTGATATTGTGGGATAAATCTGTGTGTAAAAGAAAGTGATTACGCTACTTATAGTGTGGGAGTAATCTGTGTGTATAAGAAGGTAACTATGCTACTTATACTGTGGCAGGGACCGGTGTGCATAAGAAGGTAATTATGCTACTTATAGTGTGACAGGAAACTGTGTGTGTAAGCTAACTGCGCTACTTATAGTGTGGGTGGAACCTGTGTGTATCAGAAGGAAAATATTCTACTGATTGTGTGGTAGGAACCTGTACGTGTAAGAAGGTAACTATTTTACTTCAAGTATGAGAGGAACCTGTGTGTATAAGAAGGTAACTATGCAACTTATAGTGTGGGAGGAACCTGTGTCTATGAAAAGGTAACTGCATTACTTATAGTGTGGGAGGAACATCTGTGTATAAGAAGGTAAAGTACAGTTGTGTACTCTTACCATAAATGTAGATTTTCAAGTATGTTCACTGTTACAGTCATTACTGTAGGGTTCTTCCTGCTGGCAGCAACCCTCGATCGGCCAGAGTCCCAAAGTCGGGTCCGATGTCGGCTGAAGTCGCTCCTGCCTCGACGTCAGTGCACCAGGGCTATAAAGACCTCAGCCGATGCCATTTTCCCCAGTTTTTCTTGCCCCAGATGTCAAGTGCCCAAAAATAAAGGCCAAAAGCTTAATCAAAAAGAATAAGCAAACAAACCAGAACATTCCCAAATATCACCAGCAAAAATACCTCAGAGAAAAAAGAAATGTCAAGGAGACACAGACAGCACTCAAAGAACAACAAAAGAGGGGACAGGAGGGATGGTAACCCAGACTGTAACAGTGAACATACTCGAACATCTACATTTATGGTAAGAGTACACAACTGTACTATGTTCTTCGTGGTTCACTGTTACAGTCATTACTGTAGGGTTGAATCCCAGCCAAGAAAGGGTGGATGGAGAATGAACAAAAGGGGCGGCCACAAAACCCTGAAAGACTGCAGAGGCAAAGCCTGCCCTAGATTTAGAATAGAGAGGGAGATTGTAGTACTTAGAAAAAGTATGCACAGAACTCCAAGTTGCAGCTTCTAAGATCTCCTTGGTAGGAACTCCACTGAGAAAAGCTGCCGAAGTGGCAGTAGCTCTGGTAGAATGTGTTCTGACATTAACAGGAACAGGTTTACCATGATGAGAGTAACAGAACTTGATGCAGTGGGCAATCCACTTATAAATAGTCTGCTTAGTGATTGCTCTCCCCTGTGAGGTAGAAGCATAAGCCACAAACAATTGGTCCGATTTCCTGAAAATCTTGGTCCTGTCCAGGTAAAAATGAAGCTGCCTGTGTATATCTAAAAAATGCAAAATACTTTCCTCTTCACTTTGAGGATTAGGATAAAAGGTAGGTAAATGAATAGTCTGATTCAAGGCTACTTTCGAAACCACCTTAGGCATAAAGGTGGGATTAGTCCTCAGGGACACCCTGTCCTGATGAAAAATAATAAAGGGTTCCACAGCCATGAGAGCTTGCAATTCCGAAACCCTTCTGACAGAGGTAATGGCTAAAAGAAAAACAGTTTCCATGATAAAAACTTTAAATCTGTGGAAGCTGCAGGTTCAAAAGGAGACAAAGTTAACTTTTCCAAAACAAAGTTGAGATCCCAAGTGGGAACTGGTGCTCTTAAAGGAGGCCTTATATTCTTCGCCCCTCTAATATATTGCTTAAGTAACGGATGAGAAAAGATTGGGGGATCCGTATTGTTATGTGCAGAAATAGCAGAAGCATGAATTTTGATAGATGAAAAAGATAGGCCCTTATGTAACAGCTCTGTTAGGTATTGTAAAATCAGAGGAATGTTTGGAACTGCAGAATCAAAACCCTGGGCCTGAGTCCAGGAGCAAAATCTTTTCCATTTACCTGCATAAGATTTCCTGGTGCTGGGCTGTCTAGCTTCAAGAATTACGTCCAGTACCTGTTTGGTAAGGGTAGAACTGTTTAAAGACCCTGGATCCGCCAGGCTGCTAGATTCAGAGTTTTGACATTGCTGTGCAGGATCTGGCCGTCTCGTTGAGACAGTAGATGTGGAAGTTGTGGCAAAATCCAGGGTGGACCCTGAGCCAGGTTCATCAGGGTGGAATACCAGAATTGCCGAGGCCAGTTGGGAGCCAGTAAAATCATTTGCAGTCTGTCCTGTTTGATTTTCAGAAGTATCCGAGGTAGAAGAGGAAAAGGACGAAAAGCATATACTGAGAGGTGCTTCCAACTGAATGAAAGGGCATCCACTTTCCATGCTAGCTTGTGGTAGGTCCTCGTACAGAACGTTTGAAGTTGATGGTTTTGGGGAGACGCAAAAAGATCTATGTCCGGCACCCCCATGCCTCTGTTATCATCCTGAATATCCGAATATCCAACATCTATTCGTGTTGTCCTTTCCTGGCATGAATTGAGCTTGTAAGTCCACCTTGTTGGCTAGTGCTGTGTTCCACAGAGCCATGGCCAATCTGCACAGGGGGTAAGAGTGAGACCCTCCCTGCTTGTTTATGTACCACACCACTGTAGTGTTGTCTGTCTTTATCATTAATTGCCCCAGTAGAATAAGATCTTTGAAGGCTGTCAGGGCATTCTGTACAGCTAGCGTCTCCTTCAAATTTATGCGCAGATGCATTTGGTCCACTGTCCAGGCACCCTGAAGACATTTCCCTTGCATGTGGGATTCCCATGCATAATCTGAAGCATCTGTCATTATGACTTGATTGGCTGGAATGGGACAGAAAGGCCACCCCTTGTTCTGGAGACAGGCCTCCGCCCACCAATGAAACTCCTGCCGGATTCAAGGCAAAATTGCGATCACTGTTTCCAGACTGTGGCAATGCTGAGACCATACACTCTTGAGGTACCATTGTATCTTCCTCATATGCAGCCTTGCATATGGTATTAACAGAATGCAGGATGCCATGTAACCCAGAGCCTGCAGAATTTTTCTTGCAGACAGCTGACTCATTAAAGCCAGATTTTTGAAATAAGAAGCCAGTTGCACTTTTTTGTCTGGTGTCAAATAAGCCATCTGGGTTGTAGAGCTCAGAAGTGCACCCAGGAAAGTAATTTGCTGCGTGGGCACCAGGTTTGATTTCTTTAGGTTCACCGTGAACCCTAGGCACAAGAGAAGATGCTGCACAAAGGCTAGATGCTGAAGTAAAGTCTCCTAGTAGTCCACTTGAATGAGACAATCGTCCAGATAAGGGTATATTTGAATTCCCTTCTTTCTGCAAAATGCCATTAGTGGTGCCAGGCACTTTGTAAAGACCCTGGGTGCAGTAGATAAGCCAAAGGGCAGCACAGAGAACTGTTAATGCCTCGAGCCTGCTTTGAGTCTCAGGTACCTTCTGCACTCTTGCCGTATGGGAATTTGCAGGTAAGCCACCTTCAAGTCCAAAGTCACCATCCAAGCGTTCTTGCTCAGCATAGGCAGCAGCTGCTGCAGAGTGAGCATCTTGAATTTTGGAATGTCTAGGAAGGTGTTCAATACGGAAAGGTCCAGGATTGGTCTCCATGTGTTTTCCTTCTTGGGAACCAGGAAAAGTCTTGAATAAAACCCTTGCCCCATTTCTGAATCTGGTACCAAACCTATAGCCCTCATATCCATGAGGAACCGAACTTGCCATTGTGCCTCTGCCCATTGATGCTTTGGAAGATCTGGCCATCCATTTGATTTTGGCAAGGTATGGAAATGAAACCTGTAACCCCTTGAAACTATGTCCAGAACCCATTTGTCTTGGGTTATGCAGCTCCATTTGTGATAAAAAAGAGATATTTTTCCTCCCAAAGGTGCATCCAGGAGGGGAGCCCATGGAGCTAGTAAGGGAGAGTCATAATGACTGTTTCCTGTAAGGTTGTGACCTATCTTCCCCTCCCTTGGGAGAAGGGGCGCTCTACTGCTTATTTCTGAAAGGGGGCTGCGCCTGACCCCTACCTCTGGAACGCCTGTATCTGCCCCTCTGAGGTCTGTCCGAGCTCGAAAAGGACCAAGGTTTAGCTGGCAAATTCCTGCTAAATGTAGGGGGTTGTACCTGTAGAAAATCTTTAACCGCCTGCATAGATTTGGCTTTGTCTTCCATTTTCTTCAATACTTCCTCAGCTTTGGCCCCAAACAAAACATTGTGTTGCAAAGGGGCATCTAAAAGCTTTGCTTTAACCTGTTTTGGCAAACTTTGCTCCTTTAACCAAGCATGCCTTCTAATAACTGCGCCAATTGCTGCAGCCCTGCAAGAAGCCTCCAAAGAATCAAAACCACAGTGCAGGGTATGTTCACCCACCTGCTCAGTAGCATGCAATAAATCCTGTAATCCCTTATTGTCTGCACCACCAGAAACAGCAGACATCTTTTGCTTTAACACAGACAAAAGGTATTGCTGATATTTTAACATATGAAATTGACAATTCAAAGCTCAAATAGACAATGTAGCAGAAGTATAAACTTTTTTGCCCCATCTTTCCAAGGCTCTGGACTCTCGGTCAGAGGGAATAGGATTCTTAGCAGAGGCCGCTTTAACACCCTTAGGGCCCTGAGAAATAGTTTCTGGATCAGCTGAAGGATTCTTAAAAAGATATTTGTGGGAATCTGGAACCCTATAATACCTATCCGATTTGACAGGAGCAGGAGGAAAAGAATCAGGAGAGAGAGATGCCTCTGTAAAAACATCATCCACAATGTCCAATACAGGGGGGATAGCCAGGGGTCTATGCTGTGGAAGCAGAAGAAAATCCCTAAGCCTTTTCTTAGATTCAGAGTATTCCTGCCCTTCCCAGTGAAAATGCTCTCTCGTGTCATGCAAGGTTTCCCCAAATGAATAATCCTCAGGAGGAGAGGCCGAAGGAAGGGATTCTTCAGCATAAGAATCCTCATAAGGAAGGAAGGAATAATCCTGCTCAGAAGAAGAAGCAGAAGAAATCGAAACTTGATCTGAGGAATCATAATCTGGCTCTAGCCTAGGTCTCTTGTCAGGAGGGGGATGAGAACCCCTGATCATAGTTAACAGGTCTTCAGCCATTCTAAACATCTGTCTTTGAGGTCTAGGGCCCTGAACAGAAGGTGCCTGTGCATGCTGCTTTGTCTTTGCCGGAGCCTTAGTCTTTGCCTTTGTCCTTGACTGCAAAACTGGAGTCATCTGTACATGAAGCTGTGTAGGCCTAAAAACTCCCTCAGAAGCCAGTGCCTGCACAGTGGCTCCGGACCCATCTGAGGGAACAATATTCGGTGGTCCAATCCCTGAAAAGTCTGAAGGCCCCATCAGCTCCTCACGGGAGTCAGTACAGGCAACCGGCTCAAAAGTGGCGGACGACAGGGCGAAAGTGCCTCACTGACGACAGCTGAACCGGCAACTGGCTCTGGTTGAATAAAATCATCCACTTTGGACCTCGGAGGCCTGTCTTTATCCTTGCATCTCTTATACACTGCAATAGCCGGATAAGAATCCGACGACATATTGTAATTAAATCTTTTTCCAAAATAATGGAAGGCAAAATCGTACCTACGCCTAATAGTGCGTTGATTAAGCTTAGCACAAAACCTACAATTAGCTACGTCGTGGTCAGGACCTAAGCAAGGTATACAGTAAGAGTGAAAATCCTTATGAGGAATTTGCTTCCCACAAGAAATACAGTTATTAACTTTTTCTGACATTGGACTGGAGCAAGAAAAAGGTTTCCCCAACGGGGTACTTAGCTCAAAAGAAGAAGTCTTCAATTCAAAAGCCACCAAAAATAAACAGGAGTCGACCGACCTGCTCTTGCGAACTGCTTTGCAATGGGCACCACACAGCAAGAAAGACTGGGGAAAATGGCATCGGCTGAGGTCTTTATACCCCTGGCGCACTGACGTCAGGGCAGGAGTGACTTCAGCCAACGTCGAACTCGACTTTGGGACTCTGGCCGATCGAGGGCTGCTGTCAGCAGGAAGAACCCTACAGTAATGACTGTAACAGTGAACCACGAAGAACATCTAATCTACTGATAGTGTGGGAGAAACCTGTGTGTATCAGAAGGTAACTATTCTACTGATAGTGTGGGAAGGAAACTATGTCTATTAGAAGGTAACTATTCTACTTATAGTGTGAGAGGAACCAGAGTGTATAAGAAGGTAACTACTCTATTTATAGTGTGGGAAGAACCTCTGTGTATAAGAAGGTAACTTTGCTACTTATAATGTGGAAGGAACTTGTGCGTACAAGAAGGTAACTATTATACTGATATTGCGGGATGAACCTGTGTGTATAAGAAGGTAACTATGCTACTTATAGTGTGGGAGTAATCTGTGTGTATAAGAAGGTAACTATGCTACTTATACTGTGGGAAGAACCGGTGTGTATAAGAAGGTAAGTACGCTACTTACAGTGTGGCAGGAAAACTGTGTGTGTAAGGTAACTGCGCTACTTATAGTGTGGGTGGAACCTGTGTTTATCAGAAGGTAACTATTCTGCTGATTGTGTGGTAGGAACCTGTGTGTATAAGAAGGTAACTATTTTACTTGTAGTATGAGAGGAACCTGTGTGTATAAGAAGGTAACTATTTTACTGATAGTGTGGGAGGAACGTGTGTTGCTAAGAAGGTAAGTATTCTACTGATAGCATGGGAGGAACCTGTGTGTATAATGAGGTAAATATTCTACTGATAGTATGGGAGGAACCTGTGTGTTTAAGAAGGTATCTATTCTACTTATAGTGTGAGTGTAACCTGTGTGTATAAGAAGCTAACTACACTACTTATAGTGTGGGAGGAACCTGTGTGTATAAGAAGCTAACTACACTACTTATAGTGTGGGAGGACCCTGTGCGTATAAGAAGGTAACTACACTATTATAGTGTGGGAGGAATCTGTGTGAAGAGGAAGGTAACTATGCTACTTATATTGTGGGAGGATCCCATGTGTAAAAGAAGGTAACTATTCTACTGATAGTGTGGGAGGAACCTGTGTGTATAAGAAGGTAACTATACTAGTGATAGTGTGGGAGGAACCTGTATGTATAAGAAGGTAACAACGCTATTTATAGTGTGGGAGGAAGCTGTGTATATAAGAAGGTAACTATTCTACTTATAGTGTGAGAGGAATCTGCATGTATAAGAAGGTAACTATATACTGATAATGTGGGAGGAACTTGTGTGTATAAGAAGGTAACTATTATACTTATAGTGTGAGAGGAACCTGTGTGTATAAGAAGGTAACAACACTGTTTATAGTTTGGGAGGAACCTGTTTGTATAAGAAGGTAACAATTCTACTAATAGTGTGGGAGGAACCGGTGTGTATACGAGGGTAACTATGTTACTTATACTGTGGGAGGAACTTGTGTGTATAAGAAGGCAACTATTATACTTATAGTGTGAGAGGAACCTGTGTGTATAAGAAGGTAACTACACTACTTATAGTGTGGGAGGACCCTGTGTGTATAAGAAGGTAACTACACTACTTATAGTGTGTGAGGAACCTGTGTGTATAGGAAGGTAACTATGCTACTTATAGTGTGGAAGGATCCCGTGTGTAAAAGAAGGCAACTATTCTACTAATAGTGTGGGAGGAACCTGTGTGTATAAGAAGGTAACTATACTAGTGATAGTGTGGGAGGAATCTGTGTGTATAAGAAGGTAACAATTCTAACTATAGTGCGGGAGGAACCTGTGTGTATAAGAAGGTAACTATTCTACGTATAGTATGGGAGGAACTTGTGTGTATAAGAAGGTAACTATTCTATTTATAGTGCGGGAGGAACCTGTGTGGAGAGAAAGTAGCCATTCTACTTATAGTGTGGGAGGAACCTGTGTGTATACGACGGTATCTACTCTACTTATAGTGTTGGAGGAACCTGTGTATAAGAAAGTAACTATTCCACTTATATTGTGGGAGGAACCTGTGTGTATAAGAAGGTAACTATTCTACTTATAGTATGGGAGGAACCTGTGTGTATAAGACGGTAACTATTCTAATTATAATGTAAGAGGAATCCATGTGTATAGGAAGGTAACTATGCTACTTATAGTGTGGGAGGATCCCTTGTGTAAAAGAAGGTAACTATTCTACTTATAGTGTGAGAGGAACCCGTGTGTATAAGAAGGTAACTATTCTACTAATAGTGTAGGAGGAACCTGTGTGTATAAGAAGGTAACTATTCTACTTATAGTGTGTGAGGAACCTGTGTGTATAAGAAGGTAACTACTCTACTTGTAGTGTGTGATGAACCTGTGAGTATAAGAAGGTAACTATTCTACAGAGAGTGTGGGAGGAACCTGTGTCTAAAAGAAGGTAACTATTCTACTGATACTGTGGAAGGAACCTGTGTGTATAACACGGTAGCTACACTACTTAGAGTGTGGGATGAACCTGTGCATACATAGTAACTATTCTACGTATAGTGCGGGAGGAACCTGCGTGTATAAGAAGGTAACTATGTAACTTAACGTGTGGGAGAAACCTGTGTGTATAAGAAGGCAACTACTCTATTTATAGTGTGGGAAGAACCTCTGTGTATAAGAGGATAACTTTGCTACTTATAATGTGGAAGGACCTGTGCATACAAGAAGGTAACTATTCTACTGATATTGCGGGACGAACCTGTGCGTATAAGAAGGTAACTACACTACTTATAGTGTGGGAGTAATCTGTGTGTATAAGAAGGTAACTATGCTATTCATACTGTGGGAGGAACCGGTGTGTATAAGAAGGTAAGTGCGCTACTTACAGTGTGGCAGGACAACTGTGTGTGTAAGGTAACTGCGCTACTTATAGTGTGGGTGGAACCTGTGTTTATCAGAAGGTAACTATTCTGCTGATTGTGTGTGTATAAGAAGGCAACTATTTTACTTGTAGTATGAGAGGAACCTGTGTGTATAAGAAGGAAACTACGCTACTTATAGTGTTGGAGGAACATGTGTCTATAAAAAGGTAAGCTTCTTTTTTCACAAGTGGGAGTGGGGAGCACTGAGCAACCTATTTGTCCCTAGAGGAGTGGTTCCAGCCCAGCAACTTGTAGTTTATTGGCCATTTTGGGTGAATTCCTAGCTCTTTTCAACACCCTGCTATAAAGCCCGCTTTAGCGCACTTTTGTGCCTGTATACGACTCAGCACAGCTCCTCGTGGTGTCTTGCAGAGTTCTACAAGCAGCAGAGAGTGAAAGAGTGACTTTCCTTGATTTATAAGTATTTTTTTCTGGCTTTCTTTTTGACTACTGTATCTCGACTGCATTTCGCCTAAAAACCCTTGAAATCAGCTCTGCATATTGTTTATACTGTATTTGTGTTGTTTCTAAACTGTTTGCACTTTAAAAGTAAGTTTTTCTTTAATTTAACTGTTAGGCTAACACACTCAAGTGCGCTAGCCGTTTTAAAGCATTTACTGTTTGTTACTGTATCTTTTTCTTCTGTCTCTGAAAAAAAGAAAAAAAAAAATATCCTTGTTTTCCCGCCTTACTGAACTAGAATAGTTCAGTCTTCAGATTTTGCTGATCTCTGGGCTTTGTCATAGTTCCTGTGCTATCCATATCCTTATTTGGATAAGAGGAAGCTTCTTTTTTCACCAGTGGGAGTGGGGAGCACTGAGCAACCTATTTGTCCCTAGAGGAGTGGTTCCAGCCCAGCAACTTGTAGTTTATTGGCCATTTTGGGTCAATTCCTAGCTCTTTTCAACCCCCTGCTATAAAGCCCGCTTTAGCGCATTTTTGTGCCTGTATACGACTCAGCACAGCTCCTCGTGGTGTCCTGCAGCGTTCTACAAGCAGGAGAGAGTGAAAGAGTGACTTTCCTTGATTTATAAGTATTTTTTCTGGCTTTCTTTTTGACTACTGTATCTCGACTGCATTTCGCCTAAAAACCCTTGAAATCAGCTCTGCATATTGTTTATACTGTATTTGTGTTGCTTCTAAACTGTTTGCACTTTAAAAGTTAGTTTTTGTTTAATTTAACTGTTAGGCTAACACACTCAAGTGCGCTAGCCGTTTTAAAGCATTTACTGTTTGTTACTGTATCTTTTTCTTCTGTCTCTGAAAAAAAGAAAAAAAAAAAAATATCCTTGTTTTCCCACCTTACTGAACTAGAATAGTCCAGTCTTCAGATTTTGCTGATCTCTGGGCTTTGTCATAGTTCCTGTGCTATCCATATCCTTATTTGGATAAGAGGAAGCTTCTTTGTTCACCAGTGGGAGTGGGGAGCACTGAGCAACCTATTTGTTCCTAGAGGAGTGGTTCCAGCCCAGCAACTTGTAGTTTATTGGCCATTTTGGGTCAATTCCTAGCTCTTTTCAACCCCCTGCTATAAAGCCCGCTTTTGTGCTTGTATACGACTCAGCACAGCTCCTCGTGGTGTCCTGCAGAGTTCTACAAGCAGCAGAGAGTGAAAGAGTGACTTTCCTTGATTTATAAGTATTTTTTCTGGCTTTCTTTTTGACTACTGTATCTCGACTGCATTTCGCCTAAAAACCCTTGAAATCAGCTCTGCATATTGTTTATACTGTATTTGTGTTGCTTCTAAACTGTTTGCACTTTAAAAGTTAGTTTTTGTTTAATTTAACTGTTAGGCTAACACACTCAAGTGCACTAGCCGTTTTAAAGCATTTACTGTTTGTTACTGTATCGTTTTCTTCTGTCTCTGAAAAAAAGAAAAAAAATATCCTTGTTTTCCCGCCTTACTGAACTAGAATAGTCCAGTCTTCAGATTTTGCTGATCTCTGAGCTTTGTCATAGTTCCTGTGCTATTCATATCCTTATTTGGAAAAGAGGAAGCTTCTTTGTTCACCAGTGGGAGTGGGAGGCACTGAGCAACCTATTTGTCCCTAGAGGAGTGGTTCCAGCCCAGCAACTTGTAGTTTATTGGCCATTTTGGCTCAATTCCTAGCTCTTTCAATCCCCTGTAATAAAGCCCACTTTTGCGCGCTTTTGCACGAATTTGCACGAAGTTGCGCGAAGTTGTTCATAGAGCAGCATCGGGCAGCACCAGTTAATCAAGTTTAAACTATTTCTGGCTCCGCAAAGTCTGCTCTTCAATTTTTCCCTTAGAACTGCTCTACTTGCAATCTAAACAGTCTATTCTCTATCTGAAAAGCCAAGCACTTGCTCCTAAAGCATTTTTATACAGGTAAAGCACTCTTAAACAAAAAGAAAGTACTTCATTCACCTAAATCCCCTTGAGTACCCATTTCCCTATAGGTCCTTTCTGACTCAGTTACACAGCAATCCTTTACACTATTCCAGCATGTCGAAGGGTCAGTTGCTGGCGTCCTCTCCTGTTCAGCTGGTGAATCTGGGAATCTTGAGGCAATGTTACAATTGCCTCATGTACACAGACAACCCTCTCCTCCTCCCAACAAATACAAATATATGTGAGAGATGCAACTATATAGCCAAACTGGAGGCTGAGCTCTCGCAACTCAGTACTGGCAAAACCAGTCAGGAGGAGAAGGTAACCACGCACACCACAAACCCAGTCTCACATAGACCTATCACAACTGCAAACCAAACACATAAACACACAAAAACATACTCGGAGGCTCTGATTAAAAATCTACCAAAACAACAGAGGCCTCTAAAGCAGACACCCAAGTGACCACTACTTCAAGACATAGCACATGCAACACATAGTTCACAAAGTCAGTGTGCTAAACAGTCACAGCCCTTAAGGCCAAACAACATGCCAGATACACTTGTAATAGGTGACTCCATAGTCAGACACACTGACGTCCCGCTCACCAGACTGAACAAGGAAAAGGTTACAGTAAGCTGCCTGTCAGGTGCTAGAATCCGCCACATAACACAAGCACTCAGGTCACTCCAAAGCAAGTACAAATATGACTCAGTCATTGTCCATGCCAGTGTGAATGACCTGAGACGTACCTCCCTGGACTACATGAAAAGAGACATAGAGGAGCTCTCTGATTATGTAGCCCAGGCCGGTATGACCCTGACCCTGAGCAGCATCTTACCCTCACCAAGAATGATGCCACAGTACAAAGACAAAATGATCAGCTTTAACAATTGGCTTAATTACTGGTGTCATTCTAAGGGGATCCAATGTCTGTCTGCTTGGGATGACATGCTTGACAAGCCACGCTGCTTCACAAGGTATGGCTTGCACCTGTCACCCCTGGGCTTCCGGATATTGGTCAAGGCTCTTGCCACCCCCATAGTGCCTTTATTAGGCAAGGCTCAAAAGACAAACCCACCTCCCTAGAAAACACAAAAGGGTAATGCTGCTCAATGCCAGAAGTCTAAACCTCAAGATGCACACTCTCAAAGCCCTCCACAGTATGGAGAACATTGATGTCTGTGCAGTGACTGAAACCTGGTTCAAGGCTCCTGAGAGCACCCCAGCACTACCAGGTTTTACCTCATATCATGCTTTCCGGCCCCAAAACTTGGACCGAACCACAAAAGGCGGGGGAGTATCCATATTCATCAAAGATACCCACACCTCCAGGTTAGTGGCAATGCACAAAGCATCGGAGACCATCCAGGTGCAACTAACCATAGGCAAAACTGCTCTACAGTTTGTAGCATGCTACAGACCACCCTCTCAAACTCAGGAACCCCACTCAGCCTTCCTGAAGACACTGGAGAGTATGAATGTCTCTCCAAATACCATCATATTGGGAGACTTCAACTACCCAAACATAGACTGGGAACATTACTCAAGCCCCAACACCCTAGCCCAAAGGTTCCTAGAATTCATAAACTCAAATGCAATGGAACAACTAGTCACCACTCCCACAAGAGGAGATAATATACTAGACCTGATCATCACAAACATGGGGACAAAATGCTCCACACCGGAGGTATACCCCTAATTGGTGAGATCAGACCATAAATTAATCTCACTGGAAATCCACATCCCGCCCCCACCCCCTGCACAAAAGACCACAGTAAAGAACTTCTCAAAAGCTGACTTCACACTTCTTAAAACTGAAGTGGTATCCTTCAAGGCCCCTGGTCCAATGGAAACCACAACCCACACCACTGAATCCTTTATAAATGCCTTCTACGGGCACCTTCAAAAATGCATGGATCATGCAATCCCTAATAAAACCAAGACCCATTCCCCCAAAGGCAGGCGCCCTGTCTGGGGGACCCCAGCCATTAACAAACTTTACAACAGGAGGAGGAAGCTACTACATGACAGAGCAAAATCCCTAAAAGGGAAGGCATCTCTGATCAGTACTAGCAAAAAACTACGATCACTCATAAAATCATCCAAGGCCAACTTTGAGAGAAAAATCGCAAAAGACACAAAAGACAATCACAAGGCCTTCTTTAGCTATGTTAGAAACCTGGGTGGAAACTCCCAGATATGCTCAGAGTTAGTCCAAAATGACACAAAATACACTGAACCCACAGACATTGCCAACATTCTGGCAGACAGGTTCAGTGCAAATTTCTCCACCCCCTCCCCCCCAAAAGGAGAAATATCTATCCCAGCAGAGTGTAGCCTCCCTAACATCTCAGATGCCCAGGTGAGAGCCGCCCTCGCCAAAGCTAAAAACACAGCATCAATGGGACCGGACGGTGTCCCGAGCTGCATGTTACATGAACTCCAAGGAGAACTAAACCCACACATAAGGCTGCTGTTTAATCTTAGCCTTACTACAGGATACGTACCCAAAGAGTGGCGTACAGCAACAGTGGTCCCACTCCACAAAGGCGGTGCTTCTACGGACCCTGGAAATTACCACCCCATAAGCTTGACGAGCCTGGTCTGCAAAGCTATGGAAAGGATCATTATAGAACTCATAAACAAAGACATTGGGGACCTACAGACATTGGATCCTACCCAATTTGGCTTTGTCAAGGGCAGATCCTGCCTTTTGAACTTGGTCGACTTTTTTGAAACAGTCACTAAGGCCATTGATGAGGGTAAGGCAGTTCACACAGCCTACCTTGACCTTGCAAAAGCCTTCGACACAATACCCCACTCGGGCATCATAGACAAACTCACCAGCTTAAATGTAAACCCATATGTCACAAGATGGGTTGCAAACTGGCTCAAGGACAGAACCCACAAGGTCAGAATTGCTGGAGCCATGTCAGACTCTAAGCCAGTCACAAGTGGTGTCCCACAGGGCTCAATCATGGGACCCCTCTTGTTTGGCATTTATTTTTCCGAGGTGCAAGCAAACATAGGAGGATTGTGGCTGACAAAGTTCGCAGATGACTGCAAACTGGGCGCCATAATTGATACTCCAGCGGACACAAGCATCCTTTAGAGAGGCCTCATAGAAACGGATAATTGGTGCCAGAGCCATGGCCTTAAACTGAATGCCAAAAAATGTATAGTCATACCCTTTGGGAAAAACAAGGTACCCACAAATTACCACATAGGTGGTAATCCATTAAGTACGGAAGAGGTAATCAGGGACCTAGGGACCCAAGTTGACAGTAACCTCTCATTTGACACTCACATTGCTAAGGTGGTTAGGAAGACCTTCTATATTGCCCACCTTATCATGAGGGGATTCACATCTAGATCAAGAGAGGTCATTGTGCCCCTGTACTCTTCTCTTATCAGGCCCATGATTGAGTACAATGCCCCATTTGGGATGTATCTTACCCGACACCTGCAGCAGTTGGAAAGACCCCAAAGTTCCTCACCAAGAGGATAAAGGGTCTCAAACATATGTCATATGCTGCCCGGCTGAAGAAACTCCAGCTCTATTCAGTCACTTACCGCCTACTCAGAGGTGATCTATGCCTGACGTACAAGGCCATGTCCAATCCAGAATTAATGGACATGCTCCACCTCAGAAAATCCAAATCCATCAGAGCCACGAGAGCAAGAGATTTGAACCTCAACACAGAAATAAATAGGACGTGCTGGAGGGACAGATTCATAACCCAGAGGCTCCCTACACTCTGGAACAGAATCCCAGTCCATGTTAGGCAGAGCCCCTCACTAACTCTCTTCAAGAGAAATATTGACGAGTGGATGGGAGATCGTAGGTTTACCCCGAGGGTCATCTCTGTGTCACTACTAGACAGAGGCACAGTAAACTAAACCCTAAATGGGTGTAGTATTCTCATCCCAAGGTGTGGCGAAAGCCACACACACTTTGGCTAGGCTTATAAATGCCCTAGGGCAGATAGCCTAGTACGAACCTATGAACCTATTCTACTTATAGTATGGGAGCAACCTGTGTGTATAAGAAGGTAACTATTCTAACTATAGTGTGGGAGGAACTTCTGTGTATAAGAAGGTAACTCTTCTACTTATAGTTTGGGAGGAACCTGTGTGTATACGAAGGTAACTATTCTATTTATAGTGCGGGAGGAACCTGTGTGTAGAGAAAGTAGCCATTCTACTTATAGTGTGGGAGGAACCTGTGTGTATAAGAAGGTAACTACACTACTTATAGTGTGGGAGGAACATATGTGTATACGACAGTATCTACTCTACCTATAGTGTTGGATCAACCTGTGTATAAGAAAGTAACTATTCCACTTATAGTGTGGGAGGAGCCTGTGTGTATAAGAAGGTAACTATTCTACTTATATTATGGAAGGAACCTGTGTGTATAAGACGGTAACTATTCTAATTATAACGTAAGAGGAATCCGTGTGTATAGGAAGGTAACTATGCTACTTATAGTGTGGGAGGATCCCTTGTGTAAAAGAAGGTAACTATTCTACTTATAGTGTGGGAGGAACCCATGTGTATAAGAAGGTAACTATTCTACTAATAGTGTAGGAGGAACCTGTGTGTATAAGAAGGTAACTATTCTACTTGTGTGTGGTGAACCTGTGAGTATAAGAAGGTAACTCTTCTACAGAGAGTGTGGGAGGAAACTGTGTGTAAAAGAAGGTAACTATTCTACTGATATTTTGGAAGGAACCTGTGGGTATAACAAGGTAGCTACGCTGCTTATAGTGTGGGATGAACCTGTGCATACATGAAAGTAACTATTCTACTTATAGTGCAGGAGGAACTACACTACTTATAGTGTGGGAGGAACCTGTGTGTATAAGAAGGTAACTACACTACTTATAGTGTGGGAGGACTTTGTGCGTATAAGAAGGTAACAACACTACTTATAGTGTGGGAGGAACCTGTGTGTATAGGAAGCTAAATATGCTACTTATAGTTTGGGAGGATCCCTTATGTAAAAGAAGGTAATTATTGTACTGATAGTGTGGGAGGAACCTGTGTGTATAAGAAGGTAACTATTACACTTATAGTGTGAGAGGAACCTGTATGTATAAGAAGGTAACTACACTATTTATAGTGTGGGAGGAAGCTGTGTGTATAAGAAGGTAACTATTCTACTAATAGTGTGGAAGGAACCTGTGCGTATAAGAGGGTAACTATGTTACTTATACTGTGGGAGGAACCTGTGTATATAAGAAGGTAATTATTCTACTGATAGTGCAGGGGGAACCTGTGTGTATAGTAAGGTAATTATTCTACTTATAGTGTGAGAAGAATCTGGGTGTATAAGAAGGTAACTAAATATTGATAATGTGGGAGGAACTTGTGTGTACAAGAAGGTAACTATTACACTTATAGTGTGAGAGGAAACTATGTGTGTAAGAAGGTAACTACACTATTTATAATGCGAGAGGAAACTGTGTATATAAGAAGGTAACTATTCTACTGATAGTGCAGAAGGAACATATGTGTATAGGAAGGTAACTATTCTACTTATAGTGTGAGAGGAATCTGGGTGTATAAGAAGGTAACTATATACTGATTATGTTGGAAAAACGTGGGTGTGTATATAAAAAGGAAACTACTGTACTTATAGTGTGAGAGGAGCCTGTGTGTATCAGAAGGTAACTACACTATTTATGGTGTGGGAGGAACCTGTGTGTATAAGACGGTAACTACTCTACTTATAGTGTTGGAGGAACCTGTGTGTGTATAAGAAGGTAGCTATTCTACTTATAGTGTTGGAGGAATCTGTGTGTATAAGAAGGTAACTATTCTAACTATAGTATGGGAGGAACCTGTGTGTATAAGAAGGCAACTATTCTACTTATAGTGTGAGAGGAATCTGTGTGTATAAGAGGGTAACTATATACTGATAATGTGGGAGGAACTTGTGTGTATAAGAAGGTAACTATTACACTTATAGTGTGAGAGGAACATGTGTGTATAAGAAGGTAACTACACTATTTATAGTGTGGGAAGAACCTGTGTGTATAAGAAGGTAACTATTCTACTAATAGTGTGGGAGGAACCTGTGTGTATAAGAGGGTAACTATGTTACTTATACTGTGGGAGGAACCTATGTATACAAGAAGGTAACTATTCAACTGATAGTGCTGGAGGAACCTGTGTGTATAAGAAGATAACTATTCTACTTATAGTGTGGGAGGAACCTGTGTGTATAAGAAGCTGCCTACACTACTTATAGAGTGGGAGGTAACTACACTACTTATAGTGTGGGAGGAACTTGTGTGTATAGGAAGGTAACTATGCTACTTACAGTGTGGGAGGATCCCGTGTGTAAAAGAAAGTAACTATTCTACTGATAGTGTCGAAGGAACCTGTGTGTATAGGAAGGTAACTATACTAGTGATAGTGTGGGAGGAACCTGTGTGTATAAGAAGGTAACAACGCTATTTATAGTGTGGGAGGAAGCTGTGTATATAAGAAGGTAACTATTCTACTGATAGTGCAGGAGGAACCTGTGTGTATAGGAAGGTAACTATTCTACTTATAGTGTGAGAGGAATCTGGGTGTATAAGAAGGTAACTATATTCTGATAATGTGGGAATAATGTGTGTGTATAAGTAGGTAACCACTATACTTATAGAGTGAGAGGAACCTGTGTGTATCAGAAGGTAACTGCACTATTTATAGTGTGGGAAGAACCTGTGTGTATAAGACAGTAACTACTCTACTTATAGTGTTGGAGGAACCTGTGTGTATAAGAAGATAACTATTCTACTTATAGTGTGGGAGGAACCTGTGTGATAAGAAGGTAACTATTCTACGTGCAGTGTGGGAGGAACCTGTGTGTATAAGATGGTAACTATTCTACTTATAGTGTGGGAGGAATTTGTGTGTATAGGAAGGTAACTACTCTACTTATAGTGTGGGAGGAACCCATGTGTATAAGAAGGTAACTATTCTACTGACAGTGTGGGGGGAACTTGTGTATATAAGAAGGTAACTATTCTACTTATAGTGTGGAGGAACCTGTGTGTATAAGAAGGTAGCTACACTACTTATAGTGTGGGATGAACCTGTGCATACATGAAGTTAACTATTCTACGTACAGTGTGGGAGGAACCTGCGTGTATAAGAAGGTAACTATGCAACTTATAGTGTGGGAGGAACCTGTATGTATAATAAGGTAACTACAATATTTATAGTGTGGGAGGAACCTGTGTGTATAAGAAGGTAACTATTCTACTGATAGTGAGGGAGGAACCTGCGTGTATAAGAAGGTAACTATTCTACTTTTAGTGTGAGAGGAACCTCTGCGTATAAGAAGGTAACTATTCTACTGATAGTGAGGGAGGAACCTGTGTGTATAAGAAGGTAACTATTCTACTAATAGTGTAGGAGGAACCTGTGTGTATAAGAAGGTAACTACTCTACTTATAGTGTGTGGTGAACCTGTGAGTATAAGAAGTTAACTATTCTACAGAGAGTGTGTGAGGAACCTGTGTGTAAAAGAAAAGTAACTATTCTACTGATACTTTGGAAGGAACCTGTGGGTATAACAAGGTAGCTACGCTACTTATAGTGTGGGATGAACTTGTGCACACATGAAAGTAACTATTCTACTTATAGTGCAGGAGGAACCTGCGTGTATAAGAAGGTAACTATGCAACTTAAAGTGTGGGAGGAACCTGTGTGTACAAGAAGGTAACTACACTACTTATAGTGTGGGAGGACTCTGTGCGTATAAGAAGGTAACTACACTACTTATAGTGTGGGAGGAACCTGTGTGTATAGGAAGCTAAATATGCTACTTATAGTTTGGGAGGATCCCTTATGTAAAATAAGGTAACTATTCTACTGACAGTGTGGGAGGAACCTGTGTGTATAAGAAGGTAACTATACTAGTGATAGTGTGGGAGGAACCTGTGTGTATAAGAAGGTAACTACATTATTTATAGTGTGGGAGGAAGATGTGTATATAAGAAGGTAACTATTCTACTGGTAGTGCAGGAGGAACCTGTGTGTATAGGAAGGTAACTATTCTACTGTCAGAAAAATATGTATTAATGTATGTGTTTAGTGCTTATTAGAAGTTAAAAGAGTTAACACATTTCATTCTATTTTATGTACAGCTTAGTTTTGTATGAAACTACAAGATGCTTTTTAAACTGCAATATGCTTTCTGAAACTGCAAGATGCTCTCTGACCTAGTATTTGCTAGCACAGCAAAATTTGTGTTTATGCCTTTTGGAAATTAACTGAGAAGCAGGTGATTATCTGCTAGGTCAGGAAATAATGAATAGAACAATACTGTTTTCTATAATGTTATTGAACTTGAACAATCAGCTCTGTTCGTGTTATGAGAACATGCACAGCTGCAGAAAAGAAAGATACATCGACCAAAGACTGCTTGAAGAAATGAACTATAATCTGTACTTGCTTTGTGCTCGAATTAGCCATAGTACCTTGAATGGTAACATTGCATAGTGAGAAGTTGTATCTGACCAGTGGTCATCAAGGCCACGTTGGTTTTCTTAGGAAGTTTTTTTTTTTGTAAACTTGATATGCCAGCAGAAAATCATGGACAAACAGCTGCTATGAAATAATATTGAAAGAACTTGTAATTTATTACGTCAGCTTAGTAGGCAATGTCTTGTAAGAAATGTATAAGAATGGCTTCACTTCCTGATTCTAGTTAGACAAACTCTGTATTAGCATGTTTTTGTCTCCTTGCTGCAAGATTAAAGTACCTTAACCTGAACCTGCCGTGTGTTGATCTTTTTGAAGTTGTTTTTCCTTTGACAGATTGGTCCTTCGGACCGGTAACTCTCACTTCGCCTCAGGTCAGATGGGCCAGGTGGCATAAAACTGTATGGGAAAGAGACCACATCGGTTCTTCTGCTCTGAAAGACCTCCAGCTGAATTGTCGTTCAAAAGAGGCCAGCCACTTTTCTGATCTGCGACTGGAGGATGAGTTAACGGTTTTCCCTCGAACCAGACGATCAATCACGGAGCCTCAGGTAAGGTGAGATTTACCTTTTTTCTGTTTCAGATCAGGGACTTGATTTGTATCATCTGTCAGGAGATTTGTCTTGTACAAGTCAGGGACAGGAAGATTGCAGTCTTGTCATAGATCAGAGAAACAGAATAGGTAAGGCAGTTATTCTAGATAAACTGTGAAAAAGAGAAATCATGGTACCACGTAAAGATAAGAAGGGTTACATAACATTTTAACATTCAGAACAATATGGGAAATAAGTGCACAAAAAGATCCCAAGATCCGCTATTAACTGAAGATGCAAAATATATGCATTTACAGCGTGCTGACAATGTTAGGTACTATACAAAATGAGTTAATAAATATGAATTTGATGGCAAATTAGAAAATTCCTTACTTATTAAACTTGTCAAACAGCTTAAAACCGACGCAAGAGGTCAGGTAAAAAGGCAACGTCAATTAGGCATTCCTCAGGCACACAGGTGGATTGAGGAAGCAAACCATAGGGAACAAAAAAGTAATAATTCCAAAGCTATGTTTCTAGATAAAGAAGACAATAATTTGGTAATAGCATCAGCCCCTCCTCCCCCTCCGCTTTCCTTACCAGAATATGAAGCGAGTGGACAACTGGTCCACCTCCGCTATACCCGGCTGACTCCGCGAAGCCAAGACCATTTGTCATGAGTTATGAGCGAAGAAGAGATATGTCCGCTCATAGAAGTACCAAATTCTCAGGCAAGACAGGAAGGGCAGGACCCAACTCTCCTGGTATATAGACCGTGGTCACCGGAAGACATCCGGAAAGCCACAGAGGGAATTCCCCATCCAAAAGTTAATTTTAGAAAATTCTTAGAAGACTTACAGGGTATGAGGTTAAGTTATCATATAAATGGAGAAGAAGTAGAGAAAGTAGTTAGACAAATCGTAGGTCCAGATTGGCACATGATCAGTGGCAACTGGAATCCCTGTGACGCAGAACACAAGCCACTCCCACATAGCAACGCAGAACTGGATAACAGAGTAAAGGTCTAACAGACCGAATCTCTGAGAAATGGAAGCCTAGAGCAGACTGGACTTGCATTAATCAATGCATCCAACAAGAAGGTGAAACTGTTGACAGATATTATGCTAGATTATTAGAGTGTTTTAATAACCATTGTGGAATGCAGGTACCTGAAGACCAAACACATGATTCCCCGTATGAGCAGCAGCTAAAGAATGCATTTTTAAAAGGCAGTATTTTGCCTATAAGCAGCTTTATTACAAAGCACATGGTAGACCATCGTACAAGTATATTACAGTCACTGCTTGAATATGCTAGACATGCCGAAAAGCATTTTAACAGTAAAAAGAAAAAGAAAGCCCAAGTATTTTCCATAGAAGATGGAGCAGAAGTTTATGTAGTACAGTCCGGGAAAAAGGGTAAGAAAAATGCCCAGGGAAACAAACAATCTGATAAGCGATCAGTGGAGTTTGAAGAAAGAAAGAAAAGGGGGGAATGTTTTAAGTGTGAAAAAAAGGGACATTTAGCAAGGGATTGCAAACAAAACAAGAAGGTAACCATGGAAGATAAGGAGGGTGAGGACTGACTATATGATAGTCAAAAATCACTAGAAAAGAATAACCAAGAAAAGACAAATGCAAATGTGATAGAGGGAGTAGAGGATGTGATAGAAGAAATAGAGGAAGTGCAAGAAATCACAGATAGTGAATAAAGTGAAATTTTAGACTTAGCATTATTGAGCCTACAGCTCTACTTAGCAGACACGAAACTGGAAGTTACACTTTTGGTAGAAGGGAGGGAAGTTAAATTTCTGTGTGACTCAGGGGCATCACGGACCCTGATACATCCTTCCAAACTACCAGAAAATTCAGTATCATTTGATTACATATTAGTGAAAGCAGCTAATGGACAGCTGTATCGGGAGCCAATCTCCCATAACATAGCAATAACTGACCCTGTTTCAGGGATGACCCAGAAAAGCAAAATTGTTGTTTCTGCAAAATGCCCAGTAAACCTTTTGGGCAGAGATCTTATGCAGATATTTGGCATAGCAGTAGTTCCAACTATGCAGGCTATGGAAGCACAGCGACAAATGGATACTTTTGTAGTGTGACCGGAGGGCAAAACATTTTATTGGTACAGCCAGGACTTGGTCACGACTGGTCCAGGGGCAGTAACTGAAGAGCTGATGAACATAGCCATGAGTAAGTCCCCCTCCCTTGACACTGATAAACAGCATTTGTTGCACTGTACTCTGTATTATTGTAGCACACCAGGACCTGATAAGGAATATGAGCAAGAACTGTTTAAAAACCATGCAAACAGATTAGTATTACGTAATCTGTACTGGGACACAGAAGGGAACAGTGTAGTTAGCTGTTCCTTGCCCCAGGAATTCTTTGCACTCTATAAATCTAATCGATTACCACATGTTAGTTTGACTAAGGACAAGAATGTGAAATGGGCAGACCTAGGAGAAAAAGTCACAAAGTGGGAAAAACAGACGGAGTTAAAACTGTCAGAACAGGGAGTACAGAAGCAGAAGTTAAATTGGATAACACAGACACACCCAGCTGTACACTTGCAGTCTAGCGAGGACAGCTGATTAGCACTCTTACTAGAAGAGGAAGAGAATGCCTTACGGAACATACCAGAAACTCTCTGGTCAACAGGGAAATCAGATGTAGGACTAATTCGTACAGCAGGACCAGTTACTATCACACCAAAATCAGCATTTAGACCACAAAAGAGACAGTATCCCTTAAGGAAAGATGCGGAAGTAGGAATCAAACCTATAATAGCAGCTTTACTTAAGGAAGGAGTACTGGTAGAATCTCCCGATTCACCATGTAACCCACCCTTATTTCCTGTCAGGAAAGCAAACGGAGAATGGCGTATGGTCCAAGATTTACAAGCTGTAAATGACACAGTAATACCTAGAGCACCTACGGTGCCAGATCCACACACCCTATTGAATGATTTCAAGCCCCAACAGAAGTATTTTTCTGTGGTAGATATTAGCAATGCGTTCTTTTCGATACTGATACACCCTGACAGCCAACATTGGTTTGCATTCACGTTTCAGGGGAAAAGGTACACATACACAGGGATATTGTGAAAGTCCAACAATATTCTCACAAGAGATGGCAAGCAACTTGGCAGCCCCCACCCAGCAAGAATGCAGAGAAGATACCATAGCGTTATTACATTTTTTAGCCACTCAAGGACATAAAGTAAACAAGAACAAGCTGCAGCTTTGGAGAAAGCAGGTTAAATACCTGGGATATGTAATATCCAAAGAAGGTAGAACATTAGATGAAGAAAGGAAAGTAGCAATTTTGCAAGCACCCAAACCGACTACCAAGAAGGAAATGATGTCCTTCTTGGGTACGACTAATTTCTGTCGGAGTTGGATTCCAAACTATGCCTTGGAATCTGCTCCACTGACCAACTTGATATACAAGAAGCCTATGGCAGCACAAGATTTATTACAATGGACACCAGAAGCAGAATTGGCTTTCTGCAAACTAAAGCAATTGATAGCATCCTCATTAGTTTTAGGATTACCAAACTATCATAAACGTTTTTTCCAAACTGTAGATTGTAAGCAAGGTTATATGACATCAGTGTTAACACAACAACATGGGGACAGGCAACGCCCCATAGCTTACTATTCATCACAGCTGGACCCAGTAGCACGATCCCTGCCCCACTGTGTACAAGCAGTAGTCACAGTTGCAATGGCAGTACAGGCTTCAGCCTCAGTAGTGTTGTTCCACTCTCTCACATTGAGAGTGCCTCATGCAGTTGCAATTATTTTACTGCAAGAAAAAGTAGCATATCTTTCTCCTGCTAGACATCTTTCCTGTATGACTATACTGTTGAGCCAACCTCATATGACAATTGAACGATGTACAACTTTGAACCCGTCTACCTTGCTCCCGACCCCTGCGGACGGCACACCACAGAGCTGCCTGCAGGAGATTGAGCAAAAGACACTGATCTGACAGATGTTCCCTTGGATGATGCCGAGTTGACATATTACGTGGACGGCTCATGCAGACGGGGTCCTACAGGGCAGAACCTAGTGGGGTATGCAGTAGTTTCTGATACTGAGATTTTAGAAGCAAAGTCTTTACCACACAACTTATCTGCACAAGCAGCAAAATTGATTGAATTGACAAGGGCATGTACCTTAGCAAAGGGTAAATGTGTGAACATTTTTACTGACAGCCAGTACGCTTTTTCTACTGTACATGTTTTTGCGCAACAGTGGAAGAATAGAGGAATGATAACATCTACTGGTAAACTGATTAATCATGTGCAGTTTATTTTAGATTTGCTAGAATATATTCAGTTACCTCAGAAAGTAGCTAGTTGTAAATGTGTAGCTCATACCAAGCAACAGGATATGATTTCAAAAGGTAATGCGAGAGCTGATCCAGCTGCAAAGTAGGCAGCTTCAGCTTCAGAAGTATTTCTTTTGAGTGAGGAATTACAACCTTCGGAGATTTTAGATTTAGAAATGTTGAAAACAATGCAGACACTTTCTACGAAAGTAGAGAAACAGAAATGGATAAAACGAGGAGCAATTCTTGAGAAAGGGCTGTACATCTCCAAAGAAGGAAAACCAATTTTGCCGTCTAATTTGTTTAGATATGCAGCTTTGTTGAGCCATGGGCAGTGCCATGTCTCAACAGGGGGGATGGTACAGTTAGTGAATTGAGTGTTCACAGCATATGGATTTACAAACTACACAAAAAATTTTTGTGCGGCATGCCATGAAGCATCATGCACAAGGGGCATTGAAGCCTAAGCAAGGGAGTTTCCCTGCATCACCATACCCATTCCATACTATCTGTGTGGATTTCATAGAACTGAACAAATGCAAAAATAAGAAGCATTGTCTTGTCATTATAGATATGTTTTCCAAATGGGTGGAAGCTTTTCCGACCAAAAATCCAGATGCAGCTACTGTTGCAAAAGTCCTTGCTAAAGAAATTATTCCTAGATTTGGCATACCAGAAAAGATCTACAGTGACAATGGCACACACTTTGTAAATCAAACTATACAACAGTTGAGCCAATATTTCGGAATTTCCTTGAAAAACCATTGTGCATACCACCCACAATCTGCAGGACTAGTACAGAGGCATAATGGGGTTTTGAAAAGTAAACTTAGGAAGTTAATTAGTGAGACACAAAATAATTGGGTGTACTGCCTGCCTCTGGCATTGTTGAGCATGAGAACTGTTCCGAATGCAAAGGGGTTAACTCCTTTTGAAAAATTATTTGGGAGGACATACTATATACCTCAGTGGAAACCTCTCATGCCTACAGACCAGGAGGCCGACAGTTCACTTGCAAAATATATGAGACAACTTTTAAGTAATAAACAACTTTTTCAGTTAAATTCTGTTTCAGATAAAGAACAAACCAGACCATCGGAAGCAGCAGTAGTCACAGGCACGTGGGTCTGGGTGAAAGTAATCAAGAGAAAAAATTGGACATCACCGAAGTGGGAAGGGCCATACCAAGTGCTACTGTCAACACCCACTGCAGTCAAGATCGCAGAGTGAGCGTCCTGGATTCATCTGACACACTGTAAATTGGTTAAAAACTTTGAACTGGACAAAAAACTTGTTACTGTTACACAAGAACAAAATGACCAGATATGGAGCAAATAGAAATACAGAACAACCTCAGAAGTATTGCATGATCATTCTGTTAACTATACTGATAATATTAATCTTTTTGCTGTGGCCTTTCCTTTTTCCAGCCACACGAGCTGAACTGAATAAACGTGATGCTTTACTCATGGACTGGCATCCAAACGTTAACACTTACCAAGCGATCAAACATGTGTATGCTGAAACTTTTAATGTTTCGAAGTGCTGGATTTGTACAGCTATGCCAACAGCATAGAGGGGATTATTAATGACTGCTGTCCCCCTAGGGATCAATGAGACCTGGGAAAATTAGATTTTTGACACTACGACTGTGAAATCACAAGACAAAATAGCATTGTACCTGCCTGTTACACAAAAGGGAATTGTATGTTTTTACAAAAATGATACTGTTCAGGTGGGTTGGAGCAATTGTAATGTGACTGTTCCTTACAAGTGTTATACCAAAGCTAATAATGCAGGTTATATTTGTGATACAAACTATGACTCATATTTTGAATCAATGCACAAAACGGTTCATGAAGTACAACATAATCCTGTTCTTTTTAAACAACTATCTATCATTGATAAGAAAATGTTTCATGCAGGGCAAGAATATATTAATACTAAAGTAGAGAATTGTTATTCTGTGTGTGGGAAAAAAGCATACAAATGGTTACCTGAGAATTGGTCCGGCAGTTGTTTTTTGGGTTACCTGGTTCCGGCCATATGACACACTGCAGTTTTGCCTCAGGGAAGAATTTGAAATGTCAGAGAGGTCACCAAGAAACCTGGAAATCCAATCAAGAGACCTGAGAATCCAGTGGGATGAACTGAAACAGGCTGGAGAAACCATAACTCCGTGAAAAACAAAGATAAACTGGCACACATGGACTTGAGTGACACTATTATATTGTGGGAAGGTATAGCCCCTGCATATGGTGCAGTAAAATCAATTTGGGAGCTGAGAAAACTGTCCAAACTTCTCGAAGTAATGAGCAATGCAACTTTTTCTGCTCAAAAATTAGTAACTGATGAACTGAACGTTATGAGAACTGTGGTGCTTCAAAACCGCATGGCTCTCGACTTCACCCTAGCGGCGAAAGGTGGTACGTGTGCTTTAATAAAAGAGGAGTGCTGTTTGTATATTCTTGACAACCAGCATGAGATAAACAACCATCTTGAGGTGATTCAGGAAGTGTCGGCCATGACCAAACCAGGCCCAAACCCACTGACGGATTTTTTCCAGAATTTGTTTGGGGGTGGGGTAGCATCCTAATGAACATCCTGATTGCCATTTGTGTGGGATAACTCCTATTAGGGGTGTGTGTTTGTTGTAGTATTCCTTGCATGAAAAGATTAATTAAAGATTTTATAGACATCTCAGTTTCTGAGACTTTGTATCAAAGTACTGAAATTGAAGAACTGTTGAAAAATGAAACACTTTCATAAGTTTAAACTGAATGACTCTCTTAACTGCAAATTCTGAACGGAAGAGGTTAGGAGAAGAAGCAAACTGTTTATGCTTTTGAAAATAGAATAAAAAGTATTAACGGGGGGAAATGTCAGAAAAATATGTATTAATGTATGTGTTTAGTGCTTATTAGAAGCTAAAGGAGTTAACACATTTCATTCTATTTTATGTACAGCTTAGTTTTGTATGAAACTACAAGATGCTTTTTAAACTGCAATATGCTTTCTGAAAATGCAAGATGCCCTCTGACCTAGTATTTGCTAGCACAGCAAAATTCGTGTTTATGCCTTTTGGAAATTAACTGAGAAGCAGGTGATTATCTGCTAGGTCAGGAAATAATGAATAGAACAATACTGCTTTCTATAATGTTATTGAACTTGAACAATCAGCTCTGTTCGTGTTATGAGAACACGCACAGCTGCAGAAAAGATAGATACAGTTGAACAAAGACTGCTTGAAGAAAGGAACTATAATCTGTACTTGCTTTGTGCCCGAATTAGCCATAGTGCCTTGAATGGTAACATTGCATAGTGAGAAGTTGTATCTGACCGGTGGTCATCAAGGCCACATTGTTTTTCTTAGGAAGTTTTTTTTTTGTAAACTTGATCTGCCAGCAGAAAATCATGGACAAACAGCTGCTATGAAATAATATTGAAAGAACTTGTGATTTATTACGTCAGCTTAGTAGGCAATGTCTTGTAAGAAATGTATAAGAATGGCTTCACTTCCTGATTCTAGTTAGACAAACTCTGTATTAGCACGTTTTTGTCTCCTTCCTGCAAGATTAAAGTACCTTAACCTGAACCTGCCATGTGTTGATCTTTTTGAAGTTGTTTTTCCTTTGACATCTACTTATAGTGTGAGAAGAATCTGGGTGTATAAAAAGGTAACTAAATGCTGATACTGTGGGAGGAACCTGTGTGTATAAGAAGGCAACTATTACACTTATAGTGTGAGAGGAACCTGTGTGTATAAGAAGGTAACTACACTATTTATAGTGTGGGAGGAATCTGTGTGTATAAGAAGGTAACTATTCTACTAATAGTGTAGAAGGAACCTGTGTGTATAAGAGGGTAACTATTCTACTGATAGTGCAGGAGGAACCTGTGTGTATAGTAAGGTAACTATTCTACTTATAGTGTGAGAAGGATCTGGGTGTATAAGAAGGTAACTATATACTGATAAAGTGGGAGGAACATGTGTGTATAAGAAGGTAACTATTACACTTATAGTGTGAGAGGAACCTGTGTATATAAGAAGGTAACTATTACACTTATAGTGTGAGAGGAACCTGTGTGTATAAGAAGGTAACTACACTATTTATACTGTGGGAGGAAGCTGTGTATATAAGAAGGTAACTATTCTACTGATAGTGCATGAGGAACATATGTGTATAGGAAGGTAACTATTCTACTTATAGTGTGAGAGGAATCTGGGTGTATAAGAAGGTAACTATATTCTGATAATATGGGAAAAATGTGTGTGTATAAGTAGGCAACTACTATACTTATAGTGTGAGAGGAACCTGTGTGTATTAGAAGTTAACTACACTATTTATGGTGTGGGAGGTACCTGTGTGTATAAGACGGTAACTACTCTACTTATAGTATTGGAGGAACCTGTGTGTGCATAAGAAGGTAGCTATTCTACTTATAGTGTTGGAGGAACCTGTGTGAAAAGAGGGTAACTATTCTACTTGTAGTGTGGGAGGAACCTGTGTGTATAAGAAGATAACTATTCTACTTATAGTGTGGGAGGAATTTGTGTGTATAAGAAGGTAACTACTCTACTTATAGTGTGGGAGGAACCCATGTGTATAAGAAGGTAACTATTCTACTGACAGTGTGGGAGGAAATTGTGTATATAAGAAGGTAACTATTCTACTTATAGTGTGGAGGAACCTGTGTGTATAAGAAGGTAACTACTCTACTTGTAGTGTGTGATGAACCTGTGAGTATAAGAAGGTAACTATTCTACACAGAGTGTGGGAGGAACCTGTGTCTAAAAGAAGGTAACTATTCTACTGATACTGTGGAAGGAACCTGTGTGTATAAGAAGGCAGCTACGCTACTTATAGTGTGGGATTAACCTGTGGATACATGAAATTAACTATTCTACGTATAGTGCGGGAGGAACCTGCGCGCATAAGAAGGTAACTATGCAACTTAAAGTGTGGGAGGAACCTGTGTGTATAATAAGTAACTACAATACTTATAGTGTGGGAGGAACCTGCGTGTATAAGAAGGTAACTATTCTACTTTTAGTGTGAGAGGAACCTGGGTGAATAAGAAGGTATCTATTCTACTTATAGTATGAGAGGAACCTTTGTTTATAAGAAGGTAACTATGCTACATATAGTGTAGTAGGAACCTGTGTGTATAAGAAGTTAACTGCACTATTGATAGTGTGGGAGGAACCTGTGTGTATAATTAGGTAACTATTCTACTGATAGTGAGGGAGGAACCTGTATGTTTAAGAAGGTAACTATTCTACTTATATTGTGAGAGGAACCTGTGTGTATAAGAAGGTAACTGTTCTACTGATAGTGTTGGTGGAACCTGTGTTTTTAAGAAGGTAACTATTCTACTTATAGCATGGGAAGAACCTGTGTGTATAAAGAGGTAACTATTCTACTGATAGTGTGGGAGGAACCTGTGCATGTAAGAAGGGGACTATGCTACTAATAGTGTGTGAGGAACCTGTGTTTATAAGAGGGTAACTGCACTACTTACAGTGTGGGAGGAACCTGCGTGTATAAGAAGGTAACTGTTCTACTAAGAGTGCAGGAGGTACCTGTGTGTATAAGAAGGCAACTACACTACTTATAGTGTGGAGGTCCCTGTGTGTGTATAATAAGGTAACTATTCTACTTATAGTGTGACAAGAGCCTGTGTGTATAAGGAGGTAACTATTCTACTTATAGTATAAGAGGGTCCTGTGTGTATAAAAAGGGAACTAGTTATACTGTTGGAGGAACCTGTGTGTATAAAAAGGTAACTACTCAACTTGTACTGTGGGAGGAACCTGTGTGTATAAGAAGGTAACTATTCTACTGATAGTGTGGGAAGAACCTATGTGTATAAGAAGGTAACTATTCAACTTTTAGTGTGAAAGGAACCTGTTTGTATGAGACAGGAACTATGCTACTAATAATGTGGGAGGAACCTGTGTATATAAGAAGGTAACTACGCTACTTACAGTGTGGAGAAACTTGTGTGTATAAGAAGGTAACTACTCTACTTATAGTGTGGGTGGAACCTGTGCGTATAAGAATGCAACTTCGCTACTTATAGTGTGGGACACACCTGTGCATATAACAAGGTAACTATGCTATTTATAGTGTGGAGGAACTGATGAGTATAAGAAGGTAACTATGCCACTTATAGTGTGGGAGGAACCTGTTTGTATAAGAAGGTAACTACACCACTTATTGTGTGGGAGGAACCTGTGTGCATCAGAAGGTATAAGCTATAAGTAGAATAGTTACCTTTGTATACACACAGGTTCCTCCCACACTAAATGTAGCATAGTTACCTTCTTATGCACACAGGTTCCTCCCACACTATAAGCAGCATAGTTACCTTCTTATGGGCACAGGTTCCTCCCACACTATCAGTAGAATAGTTACCTTCTTATACACACAGGTTCCTCTGACATATAAGTAGTGCAATCCCTTTCCTATACACACAGTTTCCTCCTGCACTATCAGTAGAATAGTTACCTTCTCATACACACAGGTTGTTCCCTCGCTATAAGTATAATAGTTACCTTCTTGTATACACAGGTTCCTCCCACACTATAAGTAGAATAGTTATCTTCTGATTCACATTGGTTCCTCCCACATTGTAAGTAGTGTAGTTACCTTCTTATACACACAGGTTCCTCCCACACTATCAGTAGAATAGTTACCTCCTGATACACACAGGTTCTTCCCACGCTATAAGAATAATCGTTACCTTCTTATACACACACAGGTACCTTCCACAATATAAGTAGCGTAGTTACCTTCTTATACACACAGGTTCCTCCCACACTATAAGTAGAATAGTTACCTTCTGATACGCACAGGTTCCTCCCACACTATAAGTAATGTAGTTCCCTTCGTATACACACAGGTTCCTCCCACATTATCAGAATAGTTACCGTCTGATACACACAGCATCCTGCCACACTACTGATTGTGTGTGAGGAACCTGTATATAAGAAGGTAACTATTCTACTTATATTGTGTGTAACAGAAGATAACTACGCTACTTATGCTATAAAATATAAACCAATTATATGTATCCAGAGTTCTAATAAAGGTAACGAAGCAAACAAGCCAGTCCAAAATTCTTAAAAACAGCAAATAATATGTGCGATATATCCAGTAAGTGCTTTCGCTTAAAAGCTTCATCAGACTGTTACAATAAAATTTTCAGAAACGTCTTATATATAAATTCAAAAACTTCAGAACCAATGGCAATGCAGTATATATAAAAAAAAACATTACTTAAAGGTGCAGCTCAAAATTCCAATATATAAAGCAGTAAAACATAAATAAGAGCTATTTAAAACTTTATGCGACCAATGTAATGCATAAAATGTAATGCTAGTATATGCAAAATAATAATACATTTTTATAACAGTAGTTATTTCATTATTCTCCTTTTCTTAAGTGAGGGCTTAATACTAGCCCTTTCATTCAATCCATGTCCCCTGTCTGCCCTAAGTATGATAATCCAATTATTCTCTTTGTATTCTGTCTCATTCCTAATGTCCCCTTCTCGTATATTAGGATGAATTAATTCTATGACCCTGAACAAAAAACAATGTTCTGGGCCGAAACTAGAAACATGTTTGGCTAGGGCATTATGAGTGGACTTCTTTCTGATGTGATAAATATGCTCACGAATTCTGTCTCTAAAGACCCTATTCGTTTTTCCAACATAAAAAGATTGGCAGGTTTGACACACTGCCAAATATACAAGATTAGAACTTCTACATGTTGCTTCAATACTAAAAACAAAGTTCCTCCCCAAATCAGGATGATAAAATGTGTGCAAAGTATCACTATAGGAACAAAAATTACATTTGGCACATGGTCGCATTTGGCCTACCAGATCACATAAAGTGCTATTAAATTGTTTATAACATAATAACCTCTTAAGATTTTTTCTATTTTTATAAGTAAAGACTGGTCGATCACCTACAATTTCTTTAATGTCATCATCCACTAGAAGTACAGACCAAAATTTATTAAAAATGCCTATAAACTCTTTATTATCCATGGTATAAAACAAGGGAATTTTTTAATGTGGTAGATTTACTTATTGGTGGACAAGAAGCAATAGCATTCTGGGGTCAAAAGTATGGTGCTGCTATATTTCCACGCAAAGTGGAAATTTCAGCCAAATTTTTCTTAACTTCATTAGAGGTATACCCTCTAGACAGAAGTCTGTGACTTAAATTATCTAATTCATCAGAAAAATAATTATCCAAAACATTTAATTGTGATGCCCTAACACCTTGGCCTTTAATTAAATTTCTAAAAATAAATTCAGGGTGCATACTAGATCTCAGAAGTAAAGAATTTCTATAGCATGGTTTGCGATGTACCCCAGTATTGATCAAGCCATTATCAAGTTTCTCAATGTATAAATCCAGATATTCAATCCTAGTATAAGACCAGTTAATAGTAAATTTAAGACATTCAAGCAGATTATTAAGTTTATCAAAGAACCTTAAAAGTTCACCGACACTACCTTTCCATAAAACAGATCATCGACAAAACGACTGCAAAATAAAATATGGTTATTATAAGCATCCATCTTACTAAGCATTGTTTCTTCCCAATACACTAGGAACATGTTCACATAGCTGTTTGCGCATGGGGTTCCCATAGCAACCCCATGTCGCTGTATATATAATTCATTGTTGAAACTAAAAACATTATTTTCAAGTATTAGTTCAAGAAAGTAAGTTAACAAGTCAATTTGAGTAAGGGAAAGTTCACTATGTCCTATTAAATAATCACAAACATATTGTATTCCCAAATCATTAGGTATTATTGTAAGAAGTGACTGTACATCAAGTGTCACAAAAAGGACACTTTCTAAATCTGAAACATTCCCAATACATTCATATAAGTCAATCAAGAACTGTTTAGAGTCTCTCAAAACAAGAGTATTTGAATCAATTACAGGTCTGAGATGTTTCTCTACAAATACTGACAGGGGCTCCGTAGCCCACCCCCCACCAGCTACTATTGGTCTCATGGGTGGGTCTACAGAGTCGTTATGTATCTTGTGGTGTCCTTGTATCTTAGGAATTAAAGGATTAGAAATAAATAAATATTCAAAAATTTCCTTAGTCATTAAACCACCTTCATAAACATCATTCAATGCATGATGTAGAGATCTAATAATTGAATGTACATGTTCCACTGTAGTTTTAACATAAAAATTAGCATTATTTAATAAATTAAGCATAGACTTCAAATAATAAGATGAGTTCATTATTACAATTAAACCCCCTTTGTCAGCGGGTTTTATAATAATTGAATTGTTATCCTGTAACTCTTTTAATGCTAAATGTTCCTTATAACTCAAATTAAACTTTTTATGAACATCACGATGCTTAGTAGAACTTGCATTATCATAATATTTAAACAATTCATCTTCTGTTAATTTTAAATAAGCATCCACTAAAAGATGATGGATGGGTATAAAAGTACTCTTTCATTTAAAAGGAAAGATAGAAGGGGTATACATATCTTCATTATCAAAATTATTATCACCAAATAAGGATCGAAGCATAATATTTCTGCAGAATATCTTTAAATCCATAATAGTGTCAGTCACTTTACTTTTACTGGTGGGGATAAAATTTAGACCCTTTAATAACACATTTTCTTCATCACAAGTAAGTACATATTTGGAAATATTCATAATTAGTGAGTTGTTACATTCCCCCACATCTTTTTTAGGTTCTGGTTGTAATCGCCTGAGTGTTTCTGTTTCTGTCGGCCCCGACTCATGGATTGGGACCGTCTCCCCCCTTTTTCCATTCGAACAGGTAAGGGAAAAGAAATAGCTCCTCCTAGGGGACTATTAGTTTTACTTGACTGCAAAGGATAAACTTTAGGTCTGACAACTGGTTCAGACGAAAAAGATTGTTTTACATTCTTATTGACAATAACATTAGGGTATAAATTCAAAGCGTGCTGCTCAGAAGGGCCTGATGGTCCAGAAACATTTGAAATATCAGTATTGTCCAAAGCGGTCATAACTTCTAAATTTGTTAAAATATTTCCATCACAACTATTTAAATGATGTTCTTCACAATTTACAGTTAAAACATTATTATCAACAGTGACACAATTCTGAGAAGAGACATGGTTCACTGAAATGTCAGTTATATTAGCGGCATTAATAACTTGCATGCCTTTATGCGGTCTAGCAGTTTCACATACAGTTTCATTATTAATAATATTCTGTGGATATGCATCTGATGTATTATGAGCATGTCTAGGCCACATAAAGACATGACCTAATTTAAAATTGTTTGTGTCCCTTAATATTTTTATTCGCTTCTGTTGCAAAAGCTTATGCTCAAAGGCAGCTATTCTGTCAAGTAGACTTTCAAATGACAAGTTCACAATCAATTCTGGATAGTCTTTAAAAATAGCCTCTTGTTGTTGTTTAATGGAATTGACTAATTTCTCCTCTTCAGGACAAAAGTAGTTCATTAATAGCTGCATATATTTGTTGCTTACCTCAAGATTAATTCGCTGCCATTGCGCTAGCAAATCAGGATATTGTGTTCCTTGAGTGGGCATCTTAAAGACTCGTAGCCCGCGGGGTACAATGCAATTATCCAAGCAGTACTGAAAGTGCTGTCTCTGTGCTTGGAGCCTTTTCAATTTCAAAAAGTCTTTTTCCAAAGAGTCTATTACTTGTTGCAAATGCTCAGAATCTCCAGTCGCGTTAACATTTTCGTCATCAGTTGTAGGCAGGTCAAACAGCCTGCGGGAGAATGTAGCAACTCACTAATTATGAATATTTCCAAATATGTACTTACTTGTGATGAATAAAATGTGTTATTAAAGGGTCTAAATTTTATCCACACCAGTAAAAGTATAGTGACTGACACTATTATGGATTTAAAGATATTCTGCAGAAATATTATGCTTCGATCTTTATTTGGTGATAATAATTTTGATGATGAAGATATGTATACCCCTTCTATCTTTCCTTTTAAATGAAAGAGTACTTTTATACCCATCCATCATCCTTTAGTGGATGCTTATTTAAAATTAACAGAAGATGAATTGTTTAAATATTATGATAATGCAAGTACTACTAAGCATCATGATGTTCATAAAAAGTTTAATTTGAGTTATAAGGAATATTTAGCATTAAAACAGTTACAGGATAACAATTCAATTATTATAAAACCCACTGACAAAGGGGGTTTAATTGTAATAATGGACTCCTCTTATTATTTGAAGTCTATGCTTAATTTATTAAATAATGCTAATTTTTATGTTAAAACTACAGTGGAACATGTACATTCAGTTATTAGATCTCTACATCATGCATTGAAGGATGTTTATGAAGGTGGTTTAATGACTAAGGACATTTTTGAATATTTATTTATTTATAATCCTTTAATTTCTAAGATACAAGGACTCCCCAAGATACATAAGGACTCTGTAGACCCATCCATGAGACCAATAGTAGCTGGTGGGGAGTGGGCTACGGAGCCCCTGTCAGTATTTGTAGAGAAACATCTCAGACCTGTAATTGATTCAAATACTCTTGTTTTGAGAGACTCTAAACAGTTCTTGATTGACTTATATGAATGTATTGGGAATGCTTCAGATTTAGAAAGTGTCCTTTTTGTGACACTTGATGTACAATCACTCTTTACAATAATACCTAATGATTTGGGAATACAATATGTTTGTGATTATTTAATAGGACATAGTGAACTTTCCCTTACTCAAACTGACTTGTTAACTTACTTTCTTGAACTAATACTTGAAAATAATGTTTTTGCTTTCAACAATGAATTATATATACAGCAACATGGGGTTGCTATGGGAACCCCTTGCGCAAACAGCTATGTGAACATGTTCCTAGCGTATTGGGAAGAAACAATGCTTAGTAAGATGGATGCCTATATTAACCATATTTTATTTTACCGTCGATTTGTCGATGATCTATTTGTTTTATGGAAAGGTAGTGTCTGTGAATTTTTAAGGTTCTTTGATAAACTTAATATTCTGCTTGAATGTCTTAAATTTACTATTAACTGGTCTTATATTAGGATTGAATATCTGGATTTATACATTGAGAAACTTGATAATGTCTTGATCAATACTGGGGTACATCGCAAATCATGCTATAGAAATTCTTTACTTCTGAGATCTAGTATGCATCCTGAATTTATTTTTAGAAATTTAATTAAAGGCCAAGGTGTTAGGGCATCATGATTAAATGTTTTGGATAATTATTTTTCTGATGAATTAGATAATTTAAGTCACAGACTTCTGTCTAGAGGGTATACCTCTAATAAAGTTAAGAAAAGTTTGGCTGAAATTTCCACTTTGTGTGGAAATATAGCAGCACCATACTTTGGACCCCAGAATGCTATTGCTTCTTGCCCACCAATAAGTAAATCTACCACACTAAAAATTCCCTTGTTTTATACCATGGATAATAAAGAGCTTATAGGTATTTTTAGTACATTTTGGTCTGTACTTCTAGTGGATGATGACATTAAAGAACTTGTAGGTGATCGACCAGTCTTTACTTATAAAAATAGAAAAAATCTTAAGAGGTTATTATGTTATAAACAATTTAATAGCACATTAAGTGATCTGGTAGGCCAAATGCGACCTTGTGCCAAATGCAATTTTTGTTCCTATAGTGATACTTCACACACTTTTTATCATCCTGATTTGGGGAGGAACTTTGTTTTTAGTATTGAAGCAACATATTGAAGTTCCAATCTTGTATATTTGGCAGTGTGTCAAACCTGCCAATCTTTTTATGTTGGAAAAACGAATAGGGTCTTTAGAGACAGAATTCGTGATCATATTTATCACACCAGAAAGAAGTCCACTCATAATGCCCTAGCCAAACATGTTTCTTGTTTCGGCCCAGAACATTGTTTTTTGTTCAGGGTCATAGAATTAATTCATCCTAATTTAAGAAAAGGGGACATTAGGAATGAGACAGAATACAAAGAGAATAACTGGATTATCATACTTAGGGCAGATAGGGGACATGGATTGAATGAAAGGGCTAGTATTAAGCCCTCACTTAAGAAAAGGAGAATAATGAAATAACTATTGTTATAAAAATGTATTATTATTTTGCATATACTATCATTACATTTTATGCATTACATTGGTCGTATAAAGTTTTAAATAGCTTTTATTTATGTTTTATTGCTTTATATATTGGAATTTTGAGCTGCACCTTTAAGTAATGTTTTTTTATATATACTGCATTGCCATTGGTTCTGAAGTTTTTGAATTTATATATAAGATGTTTCTGAACATTTTATTGTAACAGTCTGATGAAGCTTTTAAGCGAAAGCACTTACTGGATATATCACACATATTATTTGCTGTTTTTAAGAATTTTGGACTGGCTTGTTTGCTCCATTACCTTTATTAGAACTCTGGATACATTTTATTCTTTTTTGTGGTACGGGGCATTTATCCTGTGGGTGTGTTGCATTGTTGCTCTTCTATAAACCAGTTATACTTGAAGTAGTAAATATTGTAAAAAAGACAAGAAGTGGGATCTTTAGAAAAAGATAGGAGTAAATTACATAGAAAAAAATGGAAGGTGTAGAAACAATCCATACAGAAAATGTTTGGAGGAGGAATGATGTTTAAGAGAAGGCAGGAGCTGAGCAGTTTATGTAATGTAATGCTGCTTTGATTAATTGTTATAGAACAAGATATGTGATGTATAATGTTTGTCAATGTGAACTTGTTAATATTCTTTGATTACTTTTGTATAAATGTAGGCTTCCTATGTCTCAAGTGATAATTCAATAAAGGTGTTTAAAAAAATAATCCACTGACCAGTCACTCAGTGAAAAGTATTTTTATAGGTAGCATTAATGAGTTTTCTATCTAATGTGTTCTAAGACTCCACATAATTCCTTTTGCTTTTCATTCCCCACAGATAATGTTTACAGACTCCATTATGTGTTTAAGTTGCCATGTTTTATTCACCATGCAAGAGGTTTCCTATCAAAAAGGAAAAAGCTCTTTAGGGAAATCTCAGTAGCTAACTTTCCAAAGGCTCTTATTAGTCTGTCAGCAGTTATGCCAGCAGAGTTGGAGTCCCAAATGAAACCTAATATTTTCCTTTCACATTTATGATTCTAACATTGCCTAAACAGAAGAATTTCTCTGCATTTGTGTGTGTATTTATAATTTGACAGTAATCTACACAATGAATTATTGTGACCAGTTTCACATTTATCTTAATAACTCAACCTTAATCCCAAATAAAATTCATATTAAGTATTCTGCCTTTTGATTCTGAAGTCCTCATATTCCTGTGCATTGTCCTATTTGTATTTCACTGGTAGCTATCATCATGTCATTGGTGCTACCTAGGCTATTCATAAATCAAATAATGCAGAAGTATCACAAAAAGCAGGACTTGTTTTTTGTGATTTTAAAATTCCCACAAGCAAGGTAGGCCTCATATCCTCATGTATCCCTTCTATATTAATGACAGATTTAAATATGATTGTTAATGAGATTTAGTATTGTCTAAGAAACAGTAAATAAACTTCATACCTTTTGCCTGCTTTGTTATATTTTTGTAATGATTTCAAGTTAGTGAATGCAGAATTATTGTTTAAGTAATGTTTTCACTCATGGCTGAATGAGGCACTATAAAACATGATGGTTTTGCTATTGCTCTGCAGATTATAATTTTGCTATATTTGTATTCCAGAACCTTTTTATCCATAAAGAAGACTTCTTAACTGCTCATGCAGGCAGCAGAAAAATAAATAAAACATGCAGCAAAATACAAACATGCTTATAAATGGAAGTGGCAGATTCATTTGAGTAATGCCTGACTTTTTCTTCTATCTGGCATTTTATCATCATAGTAGATTGATTTCTGACACTGCCATAGCCCCCACAAACTGTAAGTGCACCATGAATCATATAATGCTGGGAGTATTTCGTGCACTGGCTACTGATAGAGCACGGATTTTTGGTCATGCATTTATGCATTGCTTACTTTTGAATTATTCATTTGATTTCTTGTTCCTTGTTTATTTCAATGTTTCTTTGCAATTGTCCTTTAGCATTGCTGCAAGAGTATACAGGTCAGAAATTCAAAACTTGGCTATACAACACAGTTATTTTTACATATGGTAAAACATATGAACAAAATAGAACTGCTTCAGATGACTACTGGATTAAACAGAAGCTACAATTCATTTCACATACTGTATCATTTTTAACACATACTTTGTTGAGTAGCTGAAGTGGATACAGTAGAGAAATAAAATCGTAACATTCATTCCACTGAATGAAAATGTTCATCCAAGTGGGACTCCTAGGACTGCTTTATCAATTCCAGTTTCCACAAAAGTGTGTGTGTGTGTGTGTGTGTGTGTGTGTGTGTGTGTGTGTGTGTGTGTGTGTGTGTGTGTGTGTGTGTGTGTGTATGTATGTATGTGTATATATATATATATATATATATGTGTGTGTGTGTGTGTGTGTGTATATATATATATATATATATATATATATATATATATATATATATATATATGTGCGTGTGTGTGTATGTATGTAAATATTGTTTTTATTTTTGGGAGGATTTTTTGTGCTTGTTTTTTGCTTTGTTTTTTTTTTGTTTTTTTTGCTTTTTAACTGTGAGGGGAAGTAGATTGCAAAAACAGAGACTGGGTATGGGAAGCATGTATGTGTGTGAGTGCAGGAGCAGTGTGCTTGTGTTTGTGCCAGACAGATCTGTAGAGAAAGGTTGTGCGTGTGTGTGTATGTGTGTGAGATAGAGAGAGCGAAGGACTATAAGACTAGTGAACAGTGGGATTAAGGACTCTCTTTCTTTACTCCACTGTTGAACAATCTCAGAGTTGTATATTGTAAGGAGTGGCAGCAGAAAGTTCTTGTTCCCCAGCAAAAACAATTATTTTCTTTATTTTGTATGAGAAGTTGATAGAATGTGTAACTGAGTGGAGCTCAGTTATGTTAGTTCTGATGAGACTTTCATGAAAGCGACTTAAACTCAAAACTGGGTCTTATTCAAAACTGTATCTTAAAGCACAGTGATTCATAATACACTAATAAGATTTACAGTCATTCATCTGTAACCCAAAATTAACCAATTAGGGAGAAGAAAAACAGCTATAAATGAACAAATTGGAAAAAATAACCAGTGCAAAATACTTTTAGTGCTTTCATTCAACAAGTTGTGAACTTCATCAGATATTTCATGCCTGAAGAAGCAGTCATTTATACCAAAAGTACACCTATCAAATTTCATCATTCAGTTAACAACCAATTAAAAATGAATGAAACAAATAATGCAATTAAAGCACCCCAACCTTAAAGTCACAACATTAAAATAACATTAATGCATATAAAACAAATCAAGTAATACATATAAAACTATGCCTTTTTTTCATCTTAAAACCATCAAATCAAAAACATTAAAAGAATATCATATCCTAAAAGTAAACAACAGTATTTTTAACTATCGATCTAATGCTTTAAGTTTTAACAAGCAAGAAATAGAACACATATCATTGATCCCTGACCACCTAAAGGTATTAAGCCTTAACTGCCATAAAAGCTCCTTCTTTTCTAGGAGCAACCCAGTAGGTCTACCCCTTGATCCTAAAACATTTGTATCAATAGCCATGTATTTAAAACTGTGTCCCAAACAGTCCTTAGCATGTTTTGCTAGGGCATTAGTATCCTGCTCCTTTTTAATGGCATACTCGTGTTCGTAAATTCTGTCCCGCAATCTGCGATTGGTTTTACCCACGTAGTATGCCCTACACTGTTGACAGCTAGCTAACTATATCAGCCCCTTAGAATTATAATCAAATTTATGTGTAATCTTAAACTCATTTCCATCATCTTGAAATATATTACCTATTTGGATTTTAGAACATCATGGGCATCTACCACATCTACTCATTCGGGGGTCCCTATCCAGTTGATTCCTATTTAAATTTTCCAAAATTGCCTTAAAGTTAATTCTTCTCCTGAACACCATTCTGGGAGATACTCCGAACCTATCCCTAAAATGCCCTTCTTCCATTAAAATGGCCCAGTTCTTAAATAAAATCCTATGAATCCCCCCATGCTCAATACTAAACTGGGTAATAAACTGGGCATTAATTAATGTGGATGAATCCAAATTTGGTTGTTTATGATCAGCTATAAATACATCAGTTTGATTACTACTGAATAATTCAGAAAACCCTAAAATAGGATGTAAATGTCCTCTTGATATTTTAAGTACTACCTCATTTCTCAGTTCATTAAGTAAACCAATGGGGTTCCACCTCCTTTCAAACATAGAAAACAAAAGGTTGCATTCATCCAAAAAATGATCATCCAGAGTAATTATTCTGGCAGCCCTTACGAGCTGCCCCTTAACGACTGATCATTTTTTGTGGGTAGGGTGTGCACTCGAGTAGTGTAAAAAACTATTAGAATAAGTTTTCTTTCTAAATATTTTTGATATATATCTCCCATTAGTGTTATCCTTTTCCAATTTAATGTCAAGTAAAAAAGCTTTTATTTCAATTCAGGTTGAATATTTCAGTTGCATTTATAGTTACCTGTGTGGTAATACTTTTTTTTTACCTTTCTGCATCATTCCATGCTTTAGCCAAAATGTTTTCTATAGGCATTTTTTTAATTTGTTCCAGGACCTTAATCTTGTTGCTTTATTTGCAAATGTAGGAGAATTGTGAATTAGTGTAAGATCGGAACATCATTTATACATTCTACTGCACTTCTAACTCCATAATTAGAATTCCTTATAAAAGTTAACTGGCAGTATTTAACAAGATCTGGGACCGTTGTTTTGAAGTTTCATTTGCATTTGTAGGAGAATTGTGAATTATTGCAGAATTTGAACCTCATTTAGTCATTTATTGCTGTTTTTTTCATAAGCAGTGTCACTGATTAATCTCTAGCTGGACTGGTGCCTTGTACTGTAGTTAGGAATGTAATAGTGGCAGTATTGTAATTTTTGCTGAAGGATTTGTGCTTCTTTGCCCTACAGATATTTACATTCCAGCTTTACTGCTAGAGCCATGCATTCTGCTTATCATTTGCCTGCTTAATGTTGCATTCCAGTGCCTTTCTGTTTGTTATATTTGCTACTGTTTTTCCCCTGTTTGTGTGTTTGAATTGATAAACATTTGAAATGTTTAAACCCGCCAGAGTTGTTGTTGTTGTGTCTTTCGGCTTTTCCTGGTTAGGGGTCGCTAATGATTGGCAGATAGATTTTTACATGTCGAGTTGCCAGCCCTGATGCACAACCTTCAATGAAGGTACGCCCATTCACGCATGTCTCCATGCAGAAGACGCTCTATCTGAGAATCGAACCGGACAGCGTCTTATTGTGAGGCGACATGTCCTAAAATATGTAAACTGAATGGCCAAGTTTGAGATGAACTTTTCTGAGAATATTCCCATTTATTAGATATATGATGATCTCAGTGTTACTATATATAAGCTTTGGGGTGTGGGGATGGCCCCCACATCCGAAGAGCGATGTTCAACATTGATTCTTCTGTTGCATTTTCAATCATTTTTGATGTATCAGCATACAGCATTTGGAATGCCACCATTTCAGTTGGGATCCCTACATTTACTACAGGAACAGAGTCTGCATACATATAAAACAAAGCTCACCCTTGTCCATATTCAAGCACAGCTTGGATTTATGGATAGGTTATAGAAATTTACTGTTCCTTGTACTACTTATGGACAGAGGTAGCTCCTAAATGATTTATCCCCTCAAATTAAATATAGTATGATCCCAATTATTCTCAATGGGGCAATATGTAATTATCAACCATGACATGGGTAAGGCCAATCTAACACCAGGCAGGATAGGTTAATTCAACCACCAAAAGGGAAATTGGCTAGGATTAAAATGTCCTACATGGACAGCTTTCCTAGTACTTACTTATAAACATAAATGAAATGTGCATATTGCTGAGGCCCTCATACTGAAACTCATAAATAAAGCCATAAGAATTTAAATGGTCTGTCTGATGAGTCAAGGTGACATTTTCCAAAATTTTACAAAATATAAGTCCAAATATAGGGTGTACATAAGATACAGGGAAATGGCTGGTCTTTGTAAGTGGAGATGATAATGGAAGATTTCCATAAGGAGGATTTTGCATAAGGCAAGAGATAAATTGAGAATATTATTAAGTGGTATATAAAAGGATATATCACAAATAGTGAAGAACTTAGGAAAGAGGTCATCAGTAGTAGACAGGTAAAAGTAGGAGACTGATCTGAAGATTAATAGTTTTAAGTGACAGAAGCCATATATATATGATGTTCAGTACTAAAATAATACACTGTAAAAGTGAGTGGGACGTGTAAAATGAGGCTGAGGAACTGGAGAAGGCATCAGGTAAAACAGGTAAAAGAACAACATTAGAGAGAAAGGAATCCAGACAAAATTGCTTAAGTTTTTGCATGAGTGGATTGGTTTGTGCCTGTTGCTTCGTTGTGGTTTGTGCCTGTTGCTTTGTTATGGCTTGTGTTTATTTGTTCAGTTTCTCAAACCAAATCATGTGCTCGAGCATACTGGTACAAGATGGCATTAATTTCTTACTTCTTTAAAGTTTGACACTTACATACTGATGTATAAGAAAGTTCTGGTATGTCCAGGTTTAGTGCCCTTTGGAGAAAGAGCAAGACGTTCTTTCTCTTAGATGCAGTAACCTTGGAGTAATAATAAAGTATGGATGGTGTGGAGAGCTTGACTCCCATAAATGTGAATGGTAGAGAGGTTTTGTTAAGAAATAAAGAAGTGTTCTTAGAAATATCTGGAAGAACTAAACTAACAGAATAAAATATAGGCACGACACCTGGAGTGCAGGTTGGACTGAAAGCATATAGAGTAAAACAGGCAAACAAACAATTAGTAAGGGAAGTTGTTCAAACAATGCTCAACTAGGTATAATACAAGAATCACAGAGTGACTGAAATAGATAACAGTCCTAGTCCCTAAACATGAGGGAAGTATTAGAGTCTGTAATGACTTTATGACACTGAAAAAGACACATTCTTGACAACACTGGACTTGATGAAGGGATACTGGCAGATTCCACTTACCCCTTCCACCAAAGAAAAAATGCATCTGTAACCCCTGGTCTCTTTCAATACAATGTTATTATTTGCCCTGCATGGAGCTCCAGCCATCTCTCAGAGTCCGAGGAATAAGATATTGATCCCTCATTTGAGAGAAGCTGTAGCATACCTGAATGCTGCAGTCATTCATTCCGAGGAATATAAATCTCACTTACCTAAAGTGCAGGTTGTATTAAAATCCATAAGATAGGCATGCTTGACTGTAAATGCTATGATAAAAAAGAGGATATGGTGGAAACCACAAACTTAAGGTACCTTGTAAGGAGCAGAATGTTAAGATTTCAACTAGAAAAGATAGGAGCAATAAAAACTGGCCTGTACCCTCAACTAAGAGATAGGTTAAGGCTTTCATTGGACTAAATGGGAACTGCAGGAAGTTTTTGCCTAAATTTGTGATTTTTGCCTGATTTTGACAGACTCCGCAAGGAAAAAGATCCTGTGAAGATGCAATAGTCTCTTAAGGCAGATATAGAATTTAGTAAATTACAAAGGATCCTTTGTGCTGAACCCATGTTAGTAACTACAGATTTTACTAAATAGTTGTTTACCATATATATATATGGGTCTACTTCTAATGACCGAAACGCCGATTCGCCGACAGTGAAATCACCGACACGAAACGACCGACAACGCAGTTGACCGACACGCTCGAATCCCGACAGACGGAAGACCGACAAGGGGAATGTGTAAGCGCGACCTGGTAAGTATGCGGTAGTGAGGGATTTCGGAGTAGGGAGCGGACAGGTAAGTGTGCAATACTCAGGGATGTAGGGTTAGGGTGTGTGATAGGTGAGTGTGCGGTAGTGTCGGAGCTTGGGGTTCGGGGTGTGTAAGTGAGTTAGGGTTAGGGTGCAGGTAGGGAGAGTGTGCGGTAGTGTCGGAGCTTGGGGTTCGGGGTGTGTAAGTGAGTTAGGGTTAGGGTGCAGGTAGGGAGAGTGTGCGGTAGTGTCGGAGCTTGGGGTTCGGGGTGTGTAAGTGAGTTAGGGTTAGGGTGCAGGTAGGGAGAGTGTGCGGTAGTGTCGGACCTTAGGGTTAGGGTTTGGGTTAGGGCTAGTGGATATGTGTTGTAGTGTACTGTGTTGTTTCCGTGTAGTGTGTCGGTGTTATGGTGTTCGGTGTTTCGCGTTGTCGGGGTTGTGCGTTGTCGGTCGTTTCGTGTCGGTGATTTCACTGTCGGCGAATCGGCGTTTCGGTCATTAGAAGTAGACCCATATATATATATATATATATATATATATATATATATATATATATATATATATCAATTTATCAGAAGTAGCTTTGGGATCAGTGGCGTTCCAAGACATTCAAGGTAAGCAGCACGCTGTGAGTTATATCAGCAGGAGGCTGAGCAATGAGGAAAGCAGATACTCGACTATTGAAAGGGAGTGCTGAGAAATAAAATGGGCCTTCTATACCTTTAAATACTATTTATAAGACAGTCACTTCATTATAATAAAAGACTGTGCCCTTTGCAGTGATTAATTAGAAAAAAACAATGGCAAATCATGCCTTTTTGCAGAACTGACAGCACTATGTCTCCTGCCACTTTAGTATTCAAGGACCTACAGGCCCAACCTAGCCATGAGGAATGCTGATGCATTGTCTAGTGCATAAAACCCATTGTTAGTATTCCAAAACTAATGGTTTTATGCTAGGAAAGGGGCAGTTATAACAGGTTGACTCTGAAAAAGGGAGTGATGTTCCTTTAAATGCATGTTTTCATATGTGGGAATGCTCTCATGCCTAGATAGCTAGGCAACATTATGTATTAGATAGTCAAAAAGGTCTCAGTTGTATATTAATGTATAAAAAGTAAGCTGTTTGAAAGTAGCAAAATTAACAGCAAGCTAGAATGTTCCTCACTGAAAGATCATTTGAAAGAAGGCCATAGAAAAATGAAATGAAAGCCAGTCAGGCCTTCCTGTGAATTACTTGTGGAAATAATTGAATTTAGATCTGAAAATTGGTCCTGGAAGGGGCCTGCACCCTTGAAGTTTCTTTTTGGGGGGTGTAGATCGAACTCTGTTCTTAAAGAGTATCTAGGATATTGTTATTTTTATTTTGAAGCTGCAAAGCCAAGTGGGATGATATTTTGGGTTGTGGATTCCAAAATAAAGCTGTGTTTTACCTTTTTTTCATATATCCTTTCTCCAGTGTCTTTTTGGATTTGTGTGTGTGTGTGTGTGTGTGTGTGTGTGTGTGTGTGTGTGTGTGTGTGTGTGTGTGCGTGTGTGTGCGCGTGTGTGTGTGTGTGTGTGTGTGTTTCTACATGCACTGTGCACGTTTCTCTCTTTTTGACAATGCCTACGCTGCTACATGAACGAAATATGCCTGTGACATATATGTGCCTTTGCATGATAAAGGGCTGTTTCTTGGCCAAACTGTTAGCACTTGGAGCATTAAGAGAGTATAACAATCACCTTATGTTTACTGAAAATCCCTTGCTTTTATCAAATACTGATACTACCTTCAAGAGATGTAAACATTTACTAAACCTGAAGTCAGATATCCTCCTTCTGCTTAGAGCTGTACGTAATATACACCATACCCACATATGTTGATGTGTTCAAACTAGGAATGTTACCTAAACCCTACAGATACCTGTCAAGTGCACATCAGCCACTTTCTACATTATTACAGCACTACCACCACTTACACCTTTCACTAAAACTACTTTAAAGGAAAGCCACTACTGCTGCAAACCCACATCCTTGAGGTCCTCAAACCCTGCAACTACCACTGAGTTATTTGCAAAACCATAATCAGGCCTACTCAATATGCACTGACTTGGCTGGGCAAATATAAGGAAGTAGTAAGGTGTTTCACCTTTGGTAGGACTTGTTATATCATTAGGTATCATTAGGGCCCCGAGAATGTCACACTAACTATGGTTGCCCATGCAGGTGTGAAAGATCTTAGGTGTTTACTCTAGCAGAGATATGATTGAGCTCTCTTTGCAAGTTTAGTTATTTAATGTAAATGTTTAGTACACATTACTTTAGTTAATTTAGAATGGACACAGACCTATCAAAAAACAACTCTATATTTGTATTCAGACCACCAATAAAAAAACATTGCTGCAAGAGTATGGTGTTACTATAGTTGACTCTGCATTAGCGATTTTGTTGTTCTAAAGGCCTAAGAGCACAGTGAGCACTCAAACGGTGTCTTCTTTTATTCCTCTCATCAGTATGCTGTAGTTATTTCAGCTTCATAGCTAGTGGGACAGACAGTCTTGAAAACCATCTTACATGTATAAATCATGGGGACTAATAACAGAGAAAAGAGAACTGCAAAACATGAGACACAGAACAAAAGTTTGGAGGGAAGGAAAACTCCAAGCAATACTGTCCATGCTTTCACATTTTCAGAGAACACACTTGCTTATATAACTGCAATAAAAGCATCACACAAAACATGAGCAAGCTGCTAAGAATGAATATGGGGTACCGCACTTTTAAAGAGGGTCCATTGTACTGAAAGGTCTCTTAATAAACAAATGAGTTTTGAAAACAGCAAGTATATGCAAGTCATAATGATGAGTGCGTGTGATATGGAAATCTCACCCTGTAAAAGGAAGCTAGTCTGCAATCTTTCATTATAGTTCAGCTTATTACATCTTGGTTCCCACAATAAAGAAAAGCTGGTTTAATGTTTCTCATGGGAACCATTGTGAAGTCCTCAGTGCAGTATCAAACCATCTATAACATTGTACTTATATATATAAGGTATTTATGGGACATGCTGCTACTATAGTGAAAAAGAGTTAAATGTCTCTAATTATCCTCAGTAAACCCTTCTACCAGTGTTTTTACTACTGCTATGAACCACATCTCTCCCAAATGCTAAAGAACTGAGTGGCAGTTCTACTGAATACTGAGGCCACTTGCAAGTGACCAATGCACTCCAAAACCAAGTGCAAAGGAAATGCATAACCTTAATAATGTGTTGCTTTCAATTCTTTCTAAATGACCAGTGTGAATGTTCCCTAGTAATACAGCAGCATCCAGCACATTCCGCTTTATACATGTTAGGTATATCCCTGCATAGCTAACTCTAGACAGTGGCTTGTTTAGATAAAATGAATTAAGGTACCACAGAACTAAATAACTGCATTTAAGGAAGCTAAGAGTTCAAACACCTTACAAGTAAGGCTTATTAGCAATGCACCTGGCTGTAATACCATTATTGCCACATACTGTTTCTCCTGTTTTAGTTTATTCCATCTCCTGGAAGATGGGCTGTATATAAAATTTTGGACTCTGTCAGCTAGGTCCTTCCGAGCACATTGTCCCAACATGGATTAATATTTAAACTATTAGCATAGCTCTTCTGGGGACTATTGTTTATCTGAATATGATATATTAGCAGACAAGTACTGTCCTTTCTACAGTGAAACTGTCAGCACAAATGCTATTTTCCCTTTGACCTCCAGGAAATCTTGTGTTGCAGTTCTTGGCATTTATTTTAATTGTCTTTTAAAATGTAGCTTTTTGTTCCTGTTTTTATAACTTATAGGGTGGTACAAACATTTACTCATAGAGCTAATAAATGTTTTCTCCAATATCTCTTTTGTTACTATCTTTCATTTAAGTGTAAAAGTTTAATAATTGACCGCTGAATTCTTCCCCTTCTTAATTTCATATGATTTCCATAGAATCTGAGTAATTAAAAGCCATCCTTTTGTGGGTCACAGCATGTTTTCTGTATATTGCCTTTACATTCTGATGGCTTCAGTTTCCTAAATGTGGAGTCTGCCTCAAAAGACATGCCCTCAAGCATCAGATGAGTTTGCCTTCAAAATCAAAGGTTCTCAGGTTCATGGTTAGTTATTAAATCCCATCATTTATCAATTGCTGTAACTTCACAGATCTTCTCCTACAGACTGCAGAGCATTGTCACTGAGTGATATATTTTTTAGGTACTTTTCCGTTAAATCCCTACCACTCACAGTGCAGTGTTTTCCTGTTATTTCAGTAGCGTGCACAAGTGTTTGTGTAAGAAATAAATTTGTACAGCTAACAAACAAGTTTTAATTATGTTATGTGTAAAGAAAGGTATTATCATTACATAAATAGCTGAAGTCCACCATGAGACCCCTTCCAATTGCCGGAGGTTTTCTTTACAGATTTCCCACCCACAAACAAGTTACCTTTCTTAGTTACACAAAGTAGCGCTCTGTCAGTACAGAAGTAGCTGAAGTCCACCATTAAGGTTTTCTGCAGGCATATTTATTTCAGCCGTAGCAGTCTGTTAAGGTCCTGGATGCAAAACCCTTAGTAATGAGATGTGCCACATAAAAGGTCTTTCTGACCACAGTGGCAATGTGGTGGTTGAAAGAGAGGTTGCGGTCAACCTGTGTTCCCAGATCTCTTATAACGCCATTCTGTGTTCAGTGGACTACCATCAATGTGATAATTCATGGGAACTGGATGTTTCCCAAAGGGAATGATGACAAATTTTTTGGTATTGAGCTTAAGGCCGTGGTTCTGACACCAGTCATTGGTCTCAGTGAGGCCTTTCTGTAGGATGTCTACTTCACTTGGGGAGCTAATAATAGCTCCCAACTGTCTGCGAACTTTGTCAGACAGATTCCCTTCATGTTGGCCTGGACTTCAGAGAAATAGATTCCAAACAGGAGAGGACCCAGGACTGGACCCTGTGGGACTCCACTTGTGACTGGTCGGCAGTCTGACTTGGAGTCAGCTACTTTCACACTGTGGGTTCTATCTGTGAGCCAGTTTGCAACCCACCTAGTGATATAGGGGTTGATGCCTAGCTTACTGAGTTTTTCTATGATTCCTGAGTGGGGAATGGTATCAAAGGCCTTGGCCAGATCAAAGTAGTCTGTGTGAACCACCTTTTCCTTCATCCACAGCTCTGGTGACTGACTCAGAGAAGTCGACCAAGTTGAGCAGGCATGATCTACCCTTCACAAAACCAAACTGTGTGGGATCCAGAGTTTGGAGATTCCCTATATCCTTGTTTATTAGGTCCATGATGATGCGTTCCATAGCTTTGCATATCAGACTCATTAGACTAATGGGGCAATAGTTCCCAGGGTCTGTAGTTGCTCCTCCTTTGTGGAGAGGGATGACTGTAGCAGTGTGCCATTCAGTAGGGACAAAGCCTGAGGTGAAGCTGTGATTAAATAGGGCACACAGGTGAGGTACCAGTTCACTCTGTAGTTCATGTAGCACACAGCCAGGGATATTGTCAAGTCCCATAGAAGCTGTATTCTTGGCCTTGGACAGTGCTGTTTTAACCTGTGCAGCATTACTACTCAGTACCTGGCAATCTATTGTTAATGTGGTAGGTAATCGCAAAAGACAGGCACAGCAGATCAGCAAGAGATGTTTATTATCACTCCACTTACAAACCGCACAGTACAAAAACAATAACGCTGCTACAGTTCTCAGCGCGTTTTCGTCGACATACACTTCATCAGAAAAACTAAACAGTGCTCAGTGTGTTAAATTTATGTCAGATGTTATTTGAATCTACCAATGGAATCTCCTAATTAATTAAAATGTTAGTACATTCAATTAACATCCTTATTGTTGAAATTACAGACTTCTTGTCAAAATTAAAGAATAGATAAAACAATTTATACTTATTGAGTGTTTTGTACAATAATTCAATAAATTTAAATACTTGAAAAAACATTAAAAACCAAAAAATAACACTCGATATATATATATATATATATATATATATATATATATATATCTATATCGAGTGTTATTTTTTGGTTTTTAATGTTTATATATATATATATATATATATATATATATATATATCGAGTGTTATTTTTTGGTTTTTAATGTTTATATATATATATATATATATATATATATATATATATATATATCGAGTGTTATTTTTGTTTTTTAATGTTTATATTTATATATATATATATATATATATATATATATATATATATATATATATATATATCGAGTGTTATTTTTGGTTTTAATGTTTATATATATATATATATATATATATATATATATATATATATCGAGTGTTATTTTTAGTTTTTAATGTTTATATATATATATATATATATATATATATATATATATATATATATATATATCGAGTGTTATTTTTTAGTTTTTAATGTTTATATATATATATATATATATATCGAGTGTTATTTTTTGGTTTTTAATGTTTATATATATATATATATATATATATATATCGAGTGTTATTTTTTGGTTTTTAATGTTTATATATATATATATATATATATATATATATATATATATATATATATCGAGTGTTATTTTTGGTTTTAATGTTTTTATATATATATATATATATATATATATATATATATATATCGAGTGTTATTTTTGGTTTTACTGTTAATATATATATATATATATATATATATATATATATATATATATATATATATATATATATATATCAGTGTTATTTTTTGGTTTTTAATGTTTATATATACATATATATATATGTATATATATATATATATATATATATATATATATCGAGTCTTATTTTTTGGTTTTAATGTTTTATATATATATATGTATATATATATATATATATCTAGATATATATATATATATCGAGTGTTATTTTTTATTTTTAATGTTTATATATATATATATATATATATCGAGTGTTATGTTTTTGGTTTTTAATGTTTATTTATATATATATATATATATATATATATATATATATATATCTCGAGTGTTGTTTTTGTTTTTATATATATATATATAATGTTTATTTATATATATATATATATATATATATATATATATATATATATATATATATCGAGTGTTATTTTTTGGTTTTTAATGTTTTTTCAAGTATTTAAATTTATTGAATTATTGTACAAAACACTCAATAAGTATAAATTGTTTTATCTATTCTTTGATTTTGACAAGAAATCTGTAATTTCAACAATAAGGATGTTAATTGAATGTATTAACATTTGAATTAATTAGGAGATTCCATTGGTATATTTATATATATATATATATATATATATATATATATATATATATATATATATATATATATATTGCCGTGGTGGTACAGCGGTAGCATTGTTACCTCACAGCAAGAGGTTCTCCCGTTTGATTCTTGGCGTGGCTTGGGAGTGCCTTCTGTGTGGAGTCTGCATGTCCTCCCCGCGGTTGGGTAGAGTTCAAAAGACATGCATGCGTAAATGGGCATGCCTTCATTGAAGGTTGGGCGTCGAGCTGGCACCTCGGCTTTTCGTAAAAATCTACTGCCAATCATTAGCGGACCAGAGTTCCGCTGTGGCGACCCCTTACCGGGAAAAAGCCGAAAAGACAAACAATATATATATATATATATATATATATATATATATATATATATATATATATATATATATATATATATATATATATATATATATATATATACATATATATATATATATATATATATATATATATATAAATATTTAAATACATAGAGATGTTCAACACAATTAATACCACAATATCACCATCTAGTGGTGAATCAAAAGCTTTACAGGCAAGAATACATAGTGAAAATGTATGTAAATAAATATTGTGTGCTTTAAAAGCTGTTTTAATTAATACATAAAAAAGTAAATGTACCTGTTTACAAAATGTTTGAAAAACATATAAAAATATATATATATAAAAATATATATATAAAAATATTAAGATGTGTATAATATATATATATATATATATATATATATATATATATATATATATATATATATATATAGTACAACTGATGTATGGGTAAGTGGTTATAACTTGGCTGATCTCAACTTTAATACAGGTTTTAGAGAAATCATTTCATTTAAACCTGGGTGACTGTTAGCTTCAAGCATTAGTTGCCAAAATAACTCTCTGTATTCTAAACAGACCTCCCAAGGACCACCCCTGGGATCTGGGGGTAATACCTCTATGACGAAGAACAGGAATTTTGCAGATTTACATGTTAAAGTATGTTTAAACAATGTGTTGTTAGTGTTTTCCTTCCTTACATCATATAAGTGCTCATACACCCTTTGTCTCAGCCTTCTCTCGGTTTTCCCAATATAAAAGGAATCACATGCCTCACAGGTCACCATGTATACCACACCACAAGTATTGCAATTTGCAAATCCTTTAGTGGTGATAATTTTACCTCTACTTTTCAAATATATTTTCTCACCTTCCTTGATGTTGACACAATAATGACAATTTCCACATTTATGTGTATCCAACTTGTTTGAGAGATGTGTGACCTGTTTTCCACCCTCAAGCATGTTCTTGCTGTTATGTCCTTTTTTGAATACTACTTTTAAGGGTTCTTCAAAATTCAGATTCAAATCTAAAAAACTGGCAAACCTATTCCACTCATCATAAATAATGTTTTTAACTATATTGGTTTCGCCATTGAAAGTAATAGTCAAAGCTGAGTTGTAATGTTTTATATCTACTGGATAATTACTTTTACTGTTGGTGTTACCAAGAATTTTCATTGAATTCCCCAGGATATGCAAAAACCTAGTGGTCCTTGCTGTTTTAACTTCTTGTATCAGTCTTTCTAGCAAATCATCAGGGTAACCTCTTTCTCGAAACATATTTGCAATAAATTCACATTCTATCTGGAAATCTGTCTCATCTGAGGTCATCCTGCTAGCTCTTACTAGCTGACCCTTGACAATTGCCTTCTTTTGATAAGGGGAGTGAGAACTAGAAAAATGCAAGTAGGTGTTAGAAAAGGTCTCCTTCCTATAAATTTTAGATTTCAACCCCTGATTTGTTCTCTGTATGCTCACATCTAAAAAACTAAGCTGGAAACTGTCTATTTTGTAAGTAAATTTTAGAAAATCAGTAGTATATGAGACATATTCGTAAAACTCAAGAAACTGGTCAGCAGTGCCATTCCAAAAAAGACAAATGTCGTCCAAAAAACGACCATAGTAGTTCCAAAAAATGTTGAAATGGGAATTGAATACGAATTTGTTTTCCCAACTGAGTAATATAATGCTGGCATATGTGGGGGCACAATGTGCACCCATAGCTACACCCTTTAATTGTCTGTAGTACTCAACCTGAAAGTATATAAAATTGTTTTTCAAAATTAAGTCCGTAAGAATCAAACAGGTACAAAACTTGTTAAAGGAAATGGAAATTTGACTCTCCAAAAATTTCTCAAACAATAAAAGACCTGTTTCATGAGGAATACAGGTAAATAGGTCTACCACATCTAAAGAAATAAAAAATGGGGTATTTGTTTTTTGTAGGGCATCAATATGTTTCAAAAAATACCAAGAATATTTTAAAATGTTGGAATGTTCCAGTATAAATGGCTTCAAATGGAAGTCAATGTATTTAGCTGGGGGGGCTGTCAAAGAGCCCTCCCCTGTAACAATGGGTCTAAGAGGTGCATCCAAGTGGTTCTTGTAGACCTTGGGTATACCAAAAATAGAAGGAATTTTTGGTTTCTCAACATGTAAGTAGTTGTAAGTTTCTAAGTCAATGAGCCCCTCAAGAAATAAGTCGTTAAGACCTATTGAAACTTTCCCTTTCGCAATGTTTATATATATATATATATATATATATATATATATATATATATATACACATCTTAATAACACATCTTAATATTATATATATATATACATATATATATATATATATATATATATATATATATATATATATATATATATATTTGTATGTTTTTCAAACATTTTGTAAACAGGTACATTTACTTTTTTATGTATTAATTAAAACGGCTTTTAAAGCACACAATATTTATTTACATACATTTTCACTATGCATTCTTGCCTGTAAAGCTTTTGATTCACCACTAGATGGTGATATTGTGGTATTAATTGTGTTGAACATCTCTATGTATTTAAATATTTATATATATATATATATGTGTGTGTGTGTGTGTGTGTGTGTGTGTGTGTGTGTGTGTGTGTGTGTGTGTGTGTGTGTGTGTGTATAGATATATATATATATATATATATATTGAGTGTTATTTTTTGGTTTTTAATGTTTTTTCAAGTATTTAAATGTATTGAATTATTGTACAAAACACTCAATAAGTATAATTTTTTTTATCTATTCTTTGATTTTGACAAGAAATCTGTAATTTCAACAATAAGGATGTTAACTGAATGTATTAACATTTTAATTAATTAGGAGATTCCATTGGTAGATTCAAATAACATCTGACTTATAAATTTAACACACTGAGCACTGTTTAGTTTTTCTGATGAAGTGTATGTCAACGAAAACACGCTGAGAACTGTAGCAGCATTATTGTTTTTGTACTGTGCTGTTTGTTCGTGGAGTGATAATAAATATCTTTTGCTGATCTGCTGTGCCTGTCTTTTGCGATTACTAGTGTGAGTTTGGGCACATCGACCACTTATTTTTATTTACTAGTTTTTTGTTCGTGGCATGGATCTTTCAGCAAGTTCCAGCAGTCATATTGCCAATGACTGTGATTACTCCAGGAAGTCCAACGAAGTGGGTGAACTTCGTAAATTGATTGGCCAGCTCTCTGATTTGGTCGGCATGTTAATGCCACTCAGCCAATCATGAATACATCATTCTACACAGTCTCTTATTTCGTGCAACCAGGAAATAGCAGGACGTCCAGCTTCGAAGGAAGGGACAGTTACCTGCTTAAACAACAGATCCAATGTAAGACAAGAGACTAGTCATGGCTTAAGGAACAGTTTGGATGGGTTTCCCAACCTTTTTTCCTCTGGAAATGTAACAGCAACTACCAGTGGAGTCGCCAAGTCACAAGTTAAACAAACAGCTACTTTATTACCAGCTGCTGCAGCCGCTACTAACAAAGGTACTGAAACTCAATTTAAAGACCTGCTTGAGTTCAAATTTGACTTTAAAGAGCTAATTAGGCTGCAGGCCAATAATAAACACAATTGTTATGTTGAAATGGTGTCTAAAATGAACAGTTTATTTTTTAAATATCAATCAATGGAAATGGACAACATATATCTGAAATATTGTATTCAATCCAGTATTCAATCCAATATAGTCCCTAAGGGGCTTTGAGTGTGTAAATACCCCAGTAATGTTAGGGAAGGCTAACAGTTTCATAAAGATTTAATTACTGCATTTGATAGGTGCGGTTTACATATTATGAGAGCTATCATTGCCGACAATGAAGTAGAAATGGAGAAGTTATATGTTACAAGTGATGAAATTAATCAGAAAATTGTGAATGACTTGTTATGTGGTATTGAAACTGAGAAAAACAAATATCATGACATGAAGGATATTGAGTCAAACTGCAGAAAGTATTTGAAAGAAAAGCTAAGAAAATTGATAGAGATATGTTTGAATATGGTAATAACATACAATACCCTTTACCATAAACAGCAGGGGGCAACAACAATAAATATTCTAATTACGAAGATGTGGCATACAATGAGGTTTTTGACAACCATGATATGTGCAATGACCAAGGTCAATTTCATAATGAAATTGACCCTTTAGAATACCCTTCCCCTCGGAGATCCGAAAGGTTGAAAAAGAAAGAACCCATAAATTACAACAACCGGAATTTCTACCAAAATCGAAGGAACAGGCAGTGGGAATGAAAACTGTAGAAGATATAATTATCAATGAATGTGTACACAGTTACAAAGGTTTTAAAATATTTAATTATACTAATCTCACTGTCACTAAAACGCATTTTAATTTGTTTTCTAAAGGTTTCACTTATATTCCCAGTGTCAAAGCCAACATGGTTGATTTATTGGTGAATGTTAAAATGTTTGTGAGACAAAAGAACTTCGAGATACTTTTTAAAGGCTTAGACAAAAGAGAGAGTACTAGTATTTTAAAGAAAAAGAGTACTTTTAACCCACCATTACATCCACAGCTCAAAAATTTTGAAAATGTTTTAGAGAAGCGTCTCAGAGATGAGCTTAAATTTAATAAAGTACCTCCCAGCCTTACAAAGGATGAATTTAACAGCCTTGATTCTTGTAGGATAGACAAGAATCTCAGAGTCATGAAGCCTGACAAAGAAGGAGGGGTGGTTCTGATGGACCAAATTGACTACGAAGTCAAAATGCTAAACATGTTGAATGATGAAAATACATATGAAAGAGTATCCTTGAATGAGTTTAACATTGCGAAAAGGAAAGTTTCAATATGTCTTAACGACTTACTTCTTGAGGGGCTCATTGACTTAGAAACTTACAACTACTTACATGTTGAGAAACCAAAAATTCCTTCTATTCCTTCACTGGAATAACAGTGGCTGTTTTCCATTCAGCTGGGGACAAAGTCAGTGCTTAGACTATGATTGAAAAGAATACCCACTGGTGTTGCTAATTCTTGTTGAAGCCCATGTAGGATGCAGAGCGGGATGTTATCAGGTCCCATAGATGTTATGTTTTTGGGCTTAGAGAGGGTGTTTACAACCTGCTGTTTACAGATACAAGGCAGGGGACAGGTGGTAGGGATATCACGGGGTATGTGTAGCGGGGACAGGGGAGTGAAGTTTTCACAGAACCTGTTGGCCAACAGGTTAGCTGTGTTCACAGGCTCAGTATATGTGGTATCATTAACTACCAGTTCAGCACAAATCTGGGCCTTTCCTTTTATGTTATGGATGTAACTAAAAAATGCCGTATGGTTGTCCTTAGTTGAGGAAGCTAATTTCAATTTGTAGTTTGCTTTGCAGGACTTCACAAGAAGTCTTATTTGCTTGTTTAAGCTGAGGAGGGAGTGATTCCAGTTTAGGGCTCACTCCCTCTTACTCTTGGACAGCAATTTCTTCCTCTTATTATAAAACCTGTTAACAGTAGTTGTCCACCAGGCAGGTTTGCTCTTTCTTGAGGGGCTTGTTTTGGTCCTATCAAGTACGGCTGAGTCAATACAGTTATACAGGTGTTTGTATAAAGTATTTGTGTAGAACTCGGCATAGTTGCCAGTACCATCTGAGGGGGGAGGTGCAGTGAAGCTATTTATACCATCCCATAAGAAGTTACAATCTGCTTTGAAGAAGTTTTTTAGTTTAGTTGCTGCTGGGGGGGGTCAGGTGTGATAATTACTTCAAATGAGACTGATTTCTGGTCAGATCTCACCAGGAAAGACCTCACAGTGGGGGTCCCCCATACTGGTAAGCACCAGATCCAGGATGTTGGCACCCTTTGTGGGGATGTCAACCAGCTGGTCCAGGCATTGGAGTTAACAAAGTCAAGGAACCTTTGGGCAAGTGAGTATGAGCAGGAGTAATTTACCCATCGATGAATGGGTAGTTAAAGTCATCCAAAACAATGGTGTTTGGATGTATCTTGGTAGACACAAGTAGATCCACATAGGTAGAGTGGGTATCTTAATTCATGGATGGGGTCCTGTAGCTGCCAATGACTTGAATAGGTGTCCTACCAACAGTTAATTGCACCTGAACTATCTCCAGGGAATCATACTGTTTAACCAATCTGGAGGTGTATTTATCTTTAATGAAAACTGATACATCACCTCCATTAGTTTTCATGCCTTCAGTTTGTGGTCTGAATGTGTGGAAGGAGGTGTAGCCCAGTATGGTTGGGATACTCTCTACAGCCTTGAATCATGTCTTTGTGACTACACAAGTATCTGCGTCTTCCAAGGCAAGGACTGCTTCCAGTGAATGCAGTTTCATGTTAAGACTCCTAGCGTTTAGCAGCATAACCCTGAGGTTGTTTTTTAGATGGAGTTTTTACATCGGGAATTTTGTCCTTGAGACACTGCCTAAAAAAGGCACTATGGGGGTTTCAAGAGCCTTAGCCAGTAGCTGAAATCCCAGGGGTGACAGATAAAGACCATTTCTGGCAAAGCACCGAGGTCTGTCGATCATGTCATCCCTGGCTGACAGATACTGGATCCCCTTAGAATGACACCAGAAACTTAGCCAGTTATTGAAGTCAATCGTTTTCTGTTTGTATTGAGGCATCAACCTAGATGAAGGTAAAATGCTGCTTATGGCTAGGGACATGCCTCCTAAGACACATAGTCCGAGAAATAATTGATAATAAAGGTTGCCTTCCCACAGGCTTTACTTAAAAAATATTTTTTTTCTTTTCTAGGACTGTAGATATTGTACATCTAGGAAAATCATCACATTACCATTTCACCTTTTCAATTGTATAAAAAGGAAGTACTATTACTTAATGCACCAATAAACATATTCAAATCATAATTAGTACCCCTCAGCATAAAAGTCATCAATAAACTTTTATAAAATATTACTTTTTCAAAAGTAATAACAGTCATTACATTTCTATATTATATGTGAGAGTTAAATATATTAAATAAGGCCTTGAGAATTCTAAAGTGGTCTTAAGTATACATGTAATCAAATATTTTACATTTAAAATACTTAATATAACATTCTGATTGATAAGATCATCGCATGAAACTGATCATATCCAAGAATGCCAAACAACCTTTATTATACAAGTCTAAATTTTGTACAGTTAGGTTCATTATGGTATCTATATAAATATACTCCATTACTGATCCTTCTGCTGACACAATTGGCCTAAAATTGGAGAAAAAAGATCATCCATAAAAAAAAAATGCAATCAAAAATCAAGTGAGCCACA